>NW_020200696.1:98310-137996 GCF_001531365.2 Cynara cardunculus var. scolymus | reverse complement strand
ACCATAATATAACTATTCTGATAAATTTACTTAGGTCTTAATGTAGTTGATACGAATTGCAACTCAAACGTAAAAAGTTAACCTTATTCTCTTTCGATCCAACCGTTTCCGACCCTCTTATTTCTAAGCATTTTATCTTACTTAGAGACCAATCCAGATTATATTGTCTAAATGAAAGTTGTAGATTGGTATCATACGAGTCTAATGCTTTTGAAATCATCTCATTTGGATCATCCATCTATTTTATATGAATTTTGCAAAACTGTAAATTAATCTCAGATACAGTGTAAACAGCACCAAAAACACACTGTTTCGAGCCACTTAGAATCATAACTGGAATTTTGACTCTTAATGAAAGTTGTAGTATGCAGTATGATCTTCCTGACTGCAAAATACAAGCTTATTCCGACTTACGGTTTGTGAGTTATACACTGCCAAAGTACGGGAGTTATATTGTCGGTAAAATTCGATTCCGTAATTCCCGACTAACTTTTATAATCCAACTTTCATGATTTGCTACATTTACATGCTATAAACGTACTTCAACATACTAAACAGTGAAACAARTCTAACGGTCGTTAACCCAAGCTTAATCATGCATTTTTACTCCTTTCGACATTTAACCGAACAATTGGTGTACGGTTAAACATTTACCCATAATCTAACCGTATTGAAACTATAATATACCCTTTTCATTTCTATATCAATATAACCAGTTCTAGCATTCTAAACATCAAATATATCATAAATATGACAATATCAATCCGTAAACTTAGATATAAACACAGTTTATAAACCGGTGTTAATAACCCTAAAATAAACACCTTAATGAAACTGAATGAAACTTATACCTTTAAGAAGGGTTCGAAGAGTGAATTCCGAATATATAATTGTTGTCTCGATCCCCTTACTAACTTGACGTAAAATCTAGAGAGAATACGACAGTTTTAGAGAAAGAGAGAATTGAGAGAGAGAGAATTGAGAGAGAGAGAGAATTGAGAGACGGTGGTTGAACCGCCTCTTGTATACATACATATATATTTATTTTTTTATTATTTTTATTATTTTTTTTTAAAAAAAACAACCGCCTCATTATATATATATATATATATATATATATAGTTTAACTATTTGACGGTTTTTACCCTTCAATTAAATTCCCAACTTTACGTCAATATAGGTATAAACACATTTTGACGCAAAACTCGTCTGAAGTACAAGTTGGTATAACGTAGGGTACAACTATGTTATGCATAATTTTACCAAAAATTTACTTAACCCAATTTGTACGAGTTAACGGAACACGGATATTATAAAGGCATTCACATGGATTGTTATCAGTAATGAAGACTAGAAAATGAATGCAGAAGGGGTGTCAAGGATTTTTGGCCTATGTAATCAATGCCAAAAAGGAAAAAAAAAAAGAACAGAGATTGATCCCAGTGGTCAGTGATTTCCCAGAGGTATTCCCATAAGATTGTCTGGTCTTCCACCAGATAGAAATATAGAATTCAGAATTGACCTCTTACTCGGGGCAATGCCTATAGCCAAAGCACCGTACAGATTAGCCCCACCAGAGTTGAAAGAGTTAGTCTCGCAGTTAAAAGATCTACTCGATAAAGGCTTTATCAGACCAAGTACATCACCTTGGGGAGCTCCAATTTTGTTTGTTAAGAAGAAAAATGGGTCTATGCGAATGTGCATAGATTACCAAGAACTCAACAAATTAACGATCAAAAATAAATATCCATTACCCAGAATAGACGATTTGTTTGATCAATTAGTAGGGGCCAACTACTTCTCCAAGATTGATCTACGGTCTGGAAATCACCAACTCAAGGTAAGAAACGAAGACATTCCTAAGACTACTTTCAGGACAAGATACGGACATCATGAATTTTTGGTTATGCCTTTTGAATTAACCAATGCGCCTGCACCCTTTATGGACTTAATGAACAGAGTATGTCGATAATACCTTGATAAATTTGTAATTATGTTCATTGACGACATCCTGATTTACTCGAAGACAGAGGAAGAACATGTAGAGCATCTCTGTCTGGTCCTGAGTCTCTTAAGAAAAGAAAGGTTATATGCTAAACTATCAAAATGCGAGTTCTAGTTACGAGAAGTTTTAGTTTTTGGGGCACGTGATATCAGAAAGAGGAATACAAGTAGATCCAGCAAAAATTGAAGCGATTGCCAAATGGGAAGCACCAAAATCCCCATCTGAAATCCGAAGCTTTTTGGGATTGGCAGGTTATTACCGTAAGTTCATACAGAACTTTTCAAAAATAGTCGTACCATTAAACAAGTTAACTCGAAAAAATGTCAAGTTCCAATGGGATGCAGAGCAGCAGAAAGCTTTCCATTTATTAAACGATCACCTTTGCAGCGCTCCAATCCAAACTCTGCCTGATGGAACAGAGGACTTCATAGTGTACAACGATGCATCAAAGTTAGGATTGGGTTGTGTATTGATGTAGGGGGGAAAGGTCATATCTTATGCATCTCGCCAACTAAAGGATCAGGAAAAACAATACCCCACCCATGACATGGAATTAGCAGCCGTGGTCTTCGCACTAAAGATATGGAGGCATTATCTTTTAGAAACAAAATGCCAAACCTTTACAGTTCACAAAAGCTTACAACATTTATTCAACCAGAAAGATCTGAATATGAGGCAGAGGCCATGGATTGAACTCGTTAACGACTATGATTGTGAGATTCTTTACCCAAGAAAGGCAAACGTGGTGCTGATGCCTTAAGCTGAAAGAAAAGAAGTGGCACGATCAGAGCAATGAAAATCTACCTAACTCCAGACCTTCACCAAGAGATTTTGAAAAACCAATGGGAAGCTGTTAAAGAAGAAAATCAGAAGTCTGAAAAAGTGGGAAAAATAATTTCAATCATGGAAACCAACAACGAAGGAATTTCATGCTTGCAAAGCCGAATTTGGGTACCAAGTTATGGGAATACACGAGAAACTATTCTAAATGAAAGCCACAAGTCTCGTTACTCAGTACATCCAAGTACCAACAAAATGTATAAAGATTTGAAGGCATTCTATTGGTGGCCAGGTCTCAAGAAAAACATAGCAAGGTATATGGAGCAATGCTTAACTTGCTTACAAGTTAAAATTGAACATCAAATACCCTATGGAAACTTGCAATCATTAGAGATACCAATCTGGAAATGGGATCACATTACAATGGACTTCATCATGAAATTACCCCGAACACCAAAAGGTTATGATGCAATTTGGGTAATAGTGGATCGTCTATCAAAGTTTGCACATTTCCTACCAATGAAAGAGACTTGTTCATTGGAAAAGTTGGCTCAATCATACATCAAGGAAATCGTGACCAGACATGGTGTTCTATTGTCCATTATTTCTGACTGTGACAGTCGTTTTACTTCAAAATTCTGGGAAAGTCTACAAAGAGCTTTGGGATCTCAAATCAGATTGAGTACAGCTTATCACTCACAAATGGATGGACAAAGTGAAAGAACCATCCAAACTATTGAAGTTATGCTGAGAACTTGTGTCATCGACTTTGAGGGATCATGGGATGAACATTTACCATTAATAGAATTTGCCTACAATAACAGTTATCATTCCAGCATTCAAGCGGCACCTTATGAAGTCTTGTATGGAAGAAAATGTCGAACACCGTTATATTGGAATGAGGTAGGTGAAAAGTAGTTAACAGGTCCAGAAATCATGCAAACAACATCTGAAAAGATTGAACAGATTCGAGCAAGAATCAAAACTGCTCAAGATCGACAGAAAAGTTATGCTGACAAAAGAAGAAAACCGATTGAGTTCAACATAGGTGATTTTTTAATGTTGAAAGTATCTCCATGGAAGGGTATTATGAGATTTGGGAAGAAAGGAAAGCTCAATCCAAGGTATATTGGACCATTCAGAATCTGCAAACGGGTTGGGCCGGTAGCCTATCAATTGGAACTACCAAGAGAACTCAGTCCGATTCACCATACCTTTCATGTATCAAATCTACACAAATGTTTGGCAGACCCAAGTCTAGCAATACCACTTCCTGAGATCAAACTTCATGATAAGATGAATTTCATCGAGACACCAGAAGCAGTAACTGACAGAAAGACCAAGGTCTTGAGAAATAAAGATATTGGTTTGGTAAAAATACAGTGGTGTTTTCACAAAGGTTCAGAAGCAACATGGGAACTAGAAACTGACATGAGAACCCAATATCCTTAGTTATTTGAATGAATTCCAGGACGGAATTCTTTTAAGGGGGAGAGAATGTTATAACCGAGTTTTCTACAAACCTGGTTAAGGTAACTCTATACGTTTATTATGTGAATTATGTGAAAACATGCATGTTATCTTAAATATAAATGCATGAATTATGTGCACATATGTGGTAAATTGATATTATGCATGCACGTGGAAATTTTATAGGCGGTAATATATTATGTGATTCAAACCTTCATAGTTAAACCTAGTTAAGGTAACTCTATACGTTTATTATGTGAATTATGTGAAAACATGCATGTTATCTTAAATATAAATGCATGAATTATGTGCACATGTGTGGTAAATTGATATTATGCATGCACGTGGAAATTTTATAGGCGGTAATATATTATGTGATTCAAACCTTCATAGTTAAGAAAGCTTGATTATAAAGCAATATCTTTCCACCGCCTAATGATTTTTATATTAAAAAAATCCATCACCGCCTCATCCTAAGTATAAAAGAAAAAGGATAAGGTAAAAACCTTATCAGTTCACTATTTTACAAAATATACAAGAGAAATTTAAAGGTGGTGAAGAGAATTTCTTGAAGAAATTTGTTGTTAATGAATCTGTTAATTGTTGTGTGATAACCAGCAGAATCTGTGTTATAAAGGTGAGTTTTAAACTACCTTCGATTATAAACTGTGAGTTTTATTAATCTTTTTATTATAAACGTAAGTTTATAAACGGTTGTTCAAATCCTATACCCTAGTAATTACATATGATTGAGATTTTGAAAGAATCTGGTGAAAACTGTTTCCAAACAGTTTTGAAAGAAATGTTTTATGGTTTAAGATTTGAACTTATTTTGAAAAGATTAAACGGAAACTGTTCTTTAGAAACAGTTTAAAACAATACCCTGTTTTGGGAAGAACAAGATGAGTTAAGCAATTTGATATAGAACAAGAGTGTTCTTATGATTTGAAAGGTTTAGAATATAAACCTGTGTTGAGATTATGATTTGGATAAAACTATGAATGAGGTTCAGTCTGACAGAAAGGTCTGCAGCCTGTCATTGGATGAAATAGTTGATATGAATTTTAGGGGAAATAAGGATGATCGTTGTGTGTAATGGATAGCTATTGCTATAAACAGGAGATTGATGGATGTAATAAGGATGATCGGTTGTGTGCATGCATGGTATAACTCTTGCAGTTATATCTAATAAGATTACAACAGATTGGAGTTCTCTCTTCTTGGTGATTTGAGGATTCAGAGATGTTGTTCTTATTGGAAATAGTAGTGTTGATGTTATGGTTATGGAAAAAATATGTGGCTTATGGTCATTGGTTTTAGCAAAAAGTATTTTGGAACAGAGTGTTCATTTTATGAGGAACTAGAGAAGCTCTGGTTAGTTCTCACTATTGGACCAGAGGATTCTGGTTATTTAAGAAGTATGTTTGTTTTTAATAAATCAATTGGACCAGAGGCTCTGTATCTATTGATATGAGCTTTTGTGTCAAAATCGTATTCCAATAAGTTTTAAGAAAAAGGACTTTTATACTTAATATTTTCCACTAAAAAAATAAACCAAAGGGGTTCTTGTTAACTTATACGTTGAACTAGAAGCTCTGGTTGGTCTCAACTTTTGAACCAAAAGCTCTAGTTAGTACAACCCGAGTCTCTGGTCAAGCAAGAACTTTGTATAGTTATTCTTTTTGTAAGAAAGACTATTTTATTGGTTGGAAGCTTAACTCAAGAACATTACAAGAAAATATATAAGCCAGAAGCTCTGGTTAAAACAACCAGAGCCTCTGGTCAAGAAAATAGAAGCTCTGATTGACAGACCAGAGGGGCTCTGGTCCTGTTTCAAATATATTCCAAGTGTGGTTTGGAACCAGAAGCCCGATGAACTAAATCAGAATATGATTTCAGTCTTTGCAACATGAGATGGATTATTTGAAATAAATATTTTTGGTGATCTTCACCCTGCATTACATAAAAAAGGAACCTCACTAGACATTTATGTCTAACCCTCATTTTGTGTTTTCTAAAATATGTTTGCAGGTTATGAGAATAAGTGAAAAAGCATTATATGAATTTCATCCCTATGTGTTTTGCTATGTGAAGATCTTGGTGAGCCATGTGCTGAAGCTTAGATGCTAGGATGCAAGAGCATGTACTTTGAAATTTTTGAATTGTAGATTTTAGTCTCTTGTATTATGGACCTGTGTAGAGAAAACATGTATTCTATGTATGAAATATGTGTTATATGCAATGTATGGTTTGGGGGTATTACACTTAAAACAACAATTTTTTTCTTAACAAATGTTCTTCACTGCCTCAAAACTCTTCTCTCTCAAAACATATTTCTTTTTCTAAAAATGATAAGATAGCATCTTATCTTTTCTTCTTTTCATATATATATTTTAATAAGGCGGTGGAGTCTTTTTAATATTTATAAAACTTTACAGGCGATGGGGTTTTAATATTTTAAAACCATCTTTCTTCATCATGAAGATATCACACCCTCCTCTTTTAAAATATTTAAAATACTTAAATTCTCATGTATACTTCATACCTCATATATGCACATATAAATCACGTATGCATCATATCCCATGTATGCAAATATACAAACATGTATGCACCTTTTCATATATATGCATACAATCCATGTATTTACATTAAGATAACATGCATGCTATCACATAATTCACATAATAAAACTATAAGGTTACCTTGACCCCGGTTTGCAGAAAACCCGGTTATAACAGTAAAGAATTTCACAATCATAATCATTAACAAGCTCAATCCATCGACGCTGCCGCATATTCAGTTCTTTCTGGCTGAATAAATGTTGTAGACTTTTATGATTAGTGTAGACCTGGCATTTTGTTCCCAGAAGATAATGCCTCCATATTTTCAAAGCAAACACCACTGCTGCCAATTCCATATCATGAGTTGGATATTGTTTCTCATGATCCTTCAGTTGCCTTGACGCATAAGAAATCACCTTTCCTCTTTGCATCAGAACACATCCCAATCCCAGTTTTGAAGGATCACTATATACTGCAAATTTTTCTGATCCATCTGGTAGAGCTAACACCGGGGCATTACAGAGATGATCTTTCAACAGTTGGAAGACTTTTTGTTGTTCCTCTTCCCACTGAAACTTAACATTCTTCCGAGTCAGTTTGGTCAGTGGCACGGCTATTTTAGAAACGTCCTGAATGAATTTATGATAATAGTCTGTCAATCCCAAAAAGCTTCAGATTTCAGAAGGAGTCTTTGGGGCCTCTCACTTTTCAACTGCTTCTATCTTTGTTGGATCTACCTTCACCCCTGCTTCAGATATGACATAACCCAAGAATTGTACTTCTCTTAGCCAAAATTCACACTTGGACAATTTCGCATAAAACTTTTCTCTTTTCAGAAGTTCCAGTATCAGGCGAACATGTTCTGTGTGCTCCTCTTCGGTCTTAGAGTGTGTATAAGAATATCGTCGATAAATACAATAACGAATTTATCAAGATATTCCTTACATACCCTATTCATTAAATCTATAAAGGCTACAGGCGCATTAGTTAGACCAAACAGCATAACTAAAAATTCATGATGCCCGTACCTAGTTCGAAAAGCTATTGTAGCAATGTCTTCCTCCTTGACCTTAAGCTAATGATATCCTGATCTTAAGTCGATCTTGGAGAAATAACTTGCCCCCATCAATTGATCAAACAAGTCATCAATCCTTGGCAAAGGATACTTATTCTTGATTGTCAACTTGTTCAATTCTCGATAATCTATACACATTCGCATAGATCCGTCTTTCTTTTTAACAAATAGGACCGAAGCACCCCAGGGTGAAGTGATGGGTTGAATAAATCATTTGTCATGTAGATCTTTCAACTAAGTAACCAGTTCTTTCAATTCTGAAGGAGCCAACCGGTACGGCGCCTTGGCTACTAGTGTTTCCCCAGGTAAGAGATCAATTCTAAATTCAACAACTCTGTCTGGCGGTAAACCAGACAAATCTTCTGGAAAGATTTATGTATATTCATTAACAATTGGAATCAATTCCTGCTTTTCTTTTTCTTTCTTTGCATCAATAACATATGCTAAACATCCCTGACACTTCTTCCGGATACATTTTCGGGCTTTCAACACAGACAAAAGGCTAGTATGATGATTCTAACGATCACCATAGGTAACAACTGTCCCTCTGTCTGGCAAAATGATTCTGATTATCTTTTTATTACAGGCAATACTAACCTGATATTCCGCCAACCAATCCATACCTACTACTACATCAAATTCTTCATCGGCATTGGGAACAACCTAATTGGTAGTTCATACCCCTCAATAACAATAACGCAGTTATTGAACATACTAGTAACAGATTCCTAACTATTAGCAGTATCAACTACTAATTCATCATCAAGTAACACATAATTCAAACATGCAACTTGAGCAAATGATGGTGATACAAACGAAAAGTTTGCACCGGAATCAAACAACACCTTAGCATGTATAGAATTCAGAAGAAAGGTACCTGTTACTACATCGGGTGCAGCTTCTGCCTCGTTCTTTGTCATTTGGAAGGACCGACCCTGTGCCCCTCCTTGCCCTTCTCTGTATACGTTGGGTCTTCCCCGAGTACCCGATACATTACTCCCCATAGTTAACTGCGGAGTTCTTAACAACAAACAGTTGGGTCGTATATGATCTGGGGAATTACAATTAAAGCATCTCCTATTGGTTGGGCAACTTCTTGACAAATGACCTGCCTCGCCCCATTTATAGCATTTCCTCTGATCTGATTTGCAGTCCCCTTGATGAACATGTCGGCATTGAGCACAAACTTTCTCACCGACTTTCTGTTCAGTTATACTATCATATTTTGTAAGTCCACTTTGATGATCAATCTTCAATAAGCTTCAAACATCCATGGCAGATCTAAGATTTTCTTCAAGAACATGAGAGGAGTTGATAAGAGAAAAAGTCAACTTTCAAACTTTGGTCAAATTCTTATTATTACGTAAACTGATATTACAATGAAGCTCTTATCAAAATTACAAAGAACAAATNTTACGTAAACTGATATTACAATGAAGCTCTTATCAAAATTACAAAGAACAAATCCTATTTATAGGTCAAACATGAACCCACTAGTCAAAGTCAAATGACATAAGAAAAGTCAAAAACAATGTCTATTTAATTATAGACAATTTGTTATCTTTTCAAGACGAATACAGTTTAATACAGAAATTCAGTCCTAACATTCTCCCCCTTTGTATTTAGGTTTGAAAGAATTTACGTGCTTTGAGTCTCGTTTGAACTTTGTCGCTTTAAGCACTTTATGACTTATTCAAAAAACAATCTTTACATCGAAATCTTCAGACGATCGTTAGTTGAGAAAATCTTCTAATATTCTCCCCCTCGAATGTTGAACAGCGACGATTTTTTCTTTTAACAATGTAGAACACAATCAGCAATGATCTTCAAAAATGTTCTTCACGATACGATCTTCAAAGAATCTTCAGACAAACAAATTCAGACATTCTCCCCAAAAATGAATTTCTTCAAACAAAATCACATAAACTTTCTCTTCGATGAGAAATCTCTGTCAGTAAACTTTTGAAACGATGATCTTCACATTCAAAAACTCTCAGACATTTTAGCACAGGAATAATCTTCTGTAATAATCTCCAGTCACACTTCTTTGAGTCTTTTGCCGATCTTTGTTGTTACTCCCCCTTGATCTTATATATCATGCTCCCTTTATGTCATTCGAAATTGGTCATTTCATTCATTATTACATACTCCCCCTTATGATGAAATGAGAATCATTACATCATACACAAGAATGAATGAAATCTTCCGCGAAAGCCGTCAATTCATAAAGTTGTAAGTAGATCTTTTCAAATCCACTTGTATAATCTTTTCAGATTAAGAGAATGGGAAGGTAACAACCAATTTCAACGTATGAAATTGTTTTCAATCTTATAAAAAGATTGTCCTGTGAGTATAACAGATATACTCAGTATAACAGATATACTCAGTACAACGGATGTACTGTATATATGAGATTTTTTTAGGCTCATCTCACCAGGTCTTCCATTCAATCATCGATAGCTTAATAATAGCATATCTATTAATGTTTCGGCAAAATAACATATAAATTGCAAAATCTATGTAGTGTAGAAAGATAAAGCAACATATGCTTCTGTTTAGGCTCAAAATAATAAACCGTGTGCACTACACAAATTTATCAGACTCAATTAGTGATCAAAAAGACTTGAAGGGGGGACATATATCCTTTTGTTTCAATATCAAATTTCTCCGAATGAGAAACTGATAGATTGTGAGTTGCGTGCCCCAAGTGTAATTGCAACACTTATCTGTTAAGAAATAAATGAGTAGTTGGTGGGGTTGTGACAAGAATTGGCCTGGGCTTTGCCTTTTTCAATATTAGTCTCGAAAAAATTGAGAACTAATAGATTATGTGGTATGCCCGGTAATTCAGAAGTTTGGAACAGGATTCTCGTATTCTTTTAATCCTGACACAACTCTCATCAATTCTTTTAGCTCACAACAACTACCCCTCTTTTTTTCATTTTAAGCTCTACACACAAACCCTTTTTGAGTTTAATCTCACTCAGATATAGTTGTCCTCTTGGGTAGGTCTGTCGGTTTTGACATTCCATAGAGGTATTTCTGTTGAGCACTCAGTCCCTCTTAAATTACTGTAAGCGCAGTTGAACACATTGGTTAATCGAAAATATTATTTCTATAAAGCACAATGATCAGATAAAATTGACCAAGAAAAATATATCGTTTAAGCACAAACAATGAAGGAGTGATACGACAAAATCTGATTATTCAGTATGCAAGAGAAATAAATGAAGATCTGTAAGAACAAGTTTACAGATTTTGATTTAAAAAAAATGAAGTGTATATAAATCAAGGTAAAAATATCATAAAAATAACCTTTGAATACTAACGAGCGTATTATCATCAAAAATGATATTATTTAAGAGACGTGATAATAACAATTTCAAGAATAGCTGAAACATGTATTGGAGTTATGTACGATGAGAAATTACATAAGTAAAATCTCAGGAAATACCTGTTCAGAAAATGTACTCATTTCCGAAAAACAGTTGCATTTTCCAAAAACTTTTATTAAAATTTCTAGAGACTCCCCCTAGAAAATAGATTTAAGAAATATTTTGATTCAGCTCAAAAAATTTAAAAAATTGTAAACATGTTTAGCACGGGTCCTAAACTGGGTGTTTAGAAATCACACTCGGTAAAGCACGGGTCCTGAACTGTGTTGTTCAGAAGCCTTGAGCGATTTGCAACCAAAAACACAAAAAAACAAAACAAGAATTAAAAAAATGAATCAAAACATTGGTTTTAAAAAAATCAAGAACACAAAAAAAATATTAAAATCACAAAATCGATCAAATCTAGAAATGGAATGATTAAAACACAAAACTTTGTGTTTAACGAATATTCACAACACAATTACGAGTAGTTTGATCATGATTTTAACACAAAAACACAAGATTTTGAAAAAAAATTGGATCAAATTCAAAGAAAAAATGAAGAACACAAAGAACACAAAAAAATTCAGAAATTTATTCGAAAAATCTTCAAAATCGATGATTTCTTCTTCTGATTTTGTGCACAATCCGCTCTGATATCAATTGTAAGTCCACTTTGATGATTAATCTTCAATAAGCTTCAAACATCCATAGCAGATAAAAGATTTTCTTCAAGAACATGAGAGGAGTTGATTAGAGAAAAAGTCAACTTTCAAACTTTGGTCAAATTCTTATTATTACGTAAACTGATATTACAATGAAGCTCTTATCAAAATTACAAAGAACAAATCCTATTTATAGGTCAAACATGAACCCACTAGTCAAAGTCAAACTACATAAGAAAAGTCAAACACGATGTCTATTTAATTATAGACAATTTTTATCATTTCAAGACTAATACAATTTAATACAGAAATTCAGTCCTAACATATTTCATTGATTTTGGCCCTCGAAAGTTAGACGAAGGTCTTTCCCATTTTCTTTTCTCAACACTCTTACCCTCTGACTGCCGATTCTTATTCCGTTCTCTAACTTCCGCCGCATCGACAGTTAGTGAAAAGGTTGTAGGGTTCATAGCGATCACAAATTCACGAATCGAAGGTTTTAACCCCCAGATATACCTCTCCACTTTCCTGGATTCTGACGAAATGTAGTGTTCAGCAAACCGAGAATATTCGATAAACTTCTCAGTATACTCTCGTACAGTTCCATTGCCCTGTTCTAACTTCAGGAAATCTTCTTCCATTTTTCGTACGGCCGTCTTGGGACAAAATTGATCTTTGAATCGGTTTACAAATTCCGTCCAAGATAGTGTTTATAAAACATCTGTCCTGGCCAACGACTCTACTTCCTACCAAAAACAGAGCATTGGACTTAATACAGATACAACAAATTGAACTTTATCTGCTTCTGGACACCGAATGTTGTTAAACACAGATTCAATTTCCTTAATCTAACACATAGCCTTTACTGGATTTCTTTCCCCAGAGAAAGTTGGCGGTTTACAGGT
Organism: Cynara cardunculus var. scolymus; assembly: GCF_001531365.2. NCBI lineage: Eukaryota > Viridiplantae > Streptophyta > Magnoliopsida > Asterales > Asteraceae > Cynara > Cynara cardunculus. The sequence continues at coordinate 125,158 of NW_020200696.1, read as the reverse complement.
CAGGAACATCTTGATGTCTCCTTCCTTGTTATGAGTTACTGGAACAGAGGGATGTACTTCTACTCTTTCTGTTTCCACCCTCGCCGGTATTCCCATAATAGATGTCAAGGTTTCCCTTAACTTCCCCATTTCCTCTGCCAGCATATCTCTTGTTATGTATTCTGGGTGTGGCACTTGTTCCTCCTGAACATTCCCAGAGTGGGATTCTTCATGCTCAGAATGTGTTTCAGCCCGACCCCTCCCCTGTGTCTGGCTTCTTCCCCTGCCTCTTCCCCTTGTTCTTCCCCGACCTTTATTTTTAGAAGTACTTGTTGGAAGATTAACAGGTGATTCTTCCCTTTCCTCAGACTCATAACGAGCCATTCTTTCAGATCTCCGTGTTCGGCTAGACATCTGTAAATTTCAATGTTAATGATCACGTATTCACATTCCCAAATATAATGAAGTATTCAAGTCCAGATATGTACCTGTAAATTCATAWTTACAYTGGMCAGATGTAATTAAAATTTACCTTACACACTGTTCTTTTAACTCATCATATATATTTCCAATGGTGCTAACTATGTTTGGGACCCTTATCATTCAATTAAATAGTTTAAGTCTAGGTATCATGCTGTTAAATACCTAAATCCTTTAAACTCAGGCTCTAATACCACTTTTTGTAACACTCCATACAACACATTGCATGTAATACATACTTCATTCACAAGAAATATATGTTTATACACCACTCAGGTCCCATAGTACAAGATTCTATCATACATAATACATAGTCCAAAAATTCAAAATACATTTCTTTTACTAATCAACGTTCATCATATCAAAACTACACACATCATAGACAAATCTTCATGCAGATATGTATAAAAGAAAATATCACATTTTTTCCTTCCCCTTACCGTCCGCACTCCTTGCAACACATATTTAAAATCACAAAATGAGGGTTAGACGGGAAGGTCTAGTGAGATCCCTTTTTATGTTATTGCAAGGTGAGAATCACCACAACTTTATTTTAAACAACTTTTCATGTATGAATATATATATATATATATATATATATATATATATATATATATATAGCAAATATATGAACAAGTAAAACATAACACCAATACCTTTCCAATTCCAAAGCTAATCTCTCAGCTTTTAAGTAACACATCCAAACCCCAAATAGGTTTGTACCATCCAGGTTTCATAGATGCCACTTTTAAACCTTTTTAATTGAAACAAGGTTTATTCAATGTTTCAGGCCAAAAAAATAACCTGTTATCAACTTTCCAATAACATCCGGACTATGATTTCTAATAAGAACCTTGATTTTAAATCTTTAAATCACAAAGAAATAATGATTTCAGATCACAGTAATCTTATAGGATATAATAGTAAGAGTTAAATCATATATCACACATACAAATGTCATCCTTATATCCAAAGGTACACCTCTCCTCGATATGACACCTTTATCCCATGGTACACCTCTCCTTGATATGTCACCCTTATCCCATGGTACACCTCTACTTGATATGTCACCCTTATTTTCTTATCAAATCATTTTACAAAAATATCTCCGATTAGAACAGACCACAGTCTTAAATTTCTAATGGAATATTATCAGTTCAAAATCATTTTTGTCAAAATTCTCATTCTTTATCGTTAAAGAATATTAAAATGATTTATTTTGAACTAACACTTTAATCAAAATACAAACCGGTCAATTTAGCAAAGCTTTGGTCAATATAGACTTGGTCGATATAACAATGCGGACAACATGTCCCCTTGTCCGATTTACAAATCCGGACAACATATCCCCTTGTCCAATTTACAAATACGGACAACATACACTTGTCCGATTTATCAATCCGGACAACATTTAAAACAAGTCCGATCAAAGTGCAATCGGATTATACTATACCGGGTAAGCCTTTGATCGGTTTATATCTAATCCGAACAACTTATGATCGTATTCCTACTTCTCCATTCAAAAAACATTTATCCGGTTTACATAATTTAAAATCGCACCAACTCCTTAAACCGCACAATACTATAATTGGTTTAAGGCTAAATCGAACAACACGCATCCGATTTAACACCATCCGGACAATACTTGTCCTATTTAAAGCCAAATTAGGGTAAACTTTTATAACTCGAATCAATTATGCAATTCAAAGTACTTTTAAAACATTTAACCACTCACCTTCAATAATTTGCAAAAGAAATCGCTTGCTTCCAGTCAAATGGAGTAATCCGATCAACTCTTCTTTTTAGAACTCACTCTTAGTTCAAAATGGCAAGAAAAGAAGGATATGAGGGCCTCACCCCTCCTTATATACCCCTTTCCAAAATAAGAATGGCGGCTAAACCGCCTCTTACATGCATGCCCATAATCATGCATACACCCATAACCCATATTTTAATCACACAGGCATATAATAAACCATGCATACCTACAAATACTTTATGAATGCATATTTAAATCATGCATGTTATCATATTATGCATACATACTTATGCATAAAAATTCACATACTTGCATGATCAAATATATCAGTTTATCATGCTATCACGTAAACACATAATAAATAATCACGTATTAGTTACCTCGGGTGATAACCAAGAGCCGGTTATCACATTTAACAAGATCACGTTCTCCGAAAAACTTAGGAGGTTTACAGGAAAGAAACATCTTGATATCCCCTCCTTTTTATATCGACGATGAAGTTGGTGGTACAAACGTAGTTGTTACCGATGTACTGGTTCCAGATTCTTCCTGAAAATTTGGGTTCCTTTCTTCTTCTGGATTATTCTGTGCAAAACATCCTAGCAAATTAACCAAAATTTCCTGAAATGTTCCCAGTTTGACTGCCAACATTTTCTAGAATAAAATTAGGGTCATGAGCACGACCTCTACCCCTTGCTTTGCCTCGTCCATGACCTGACATAGAATTCTCTTGTACTGATAAATCATGTTCTGTATGGGCTTTTTGTTGAGTATTTCTTCCCCTTCCTCATCCCTGCTTCAACTTCATGTTTCAATGGTCATAGCATTTTTTGGGTCTACTTCTCTATTTATCATTCCTCTTCCCCCGGCCTCTTCCATGGCCAGTAGAAGTTCTTTCAGATCCATTAAGATTATCTACCATTCTTTCTTAAGATTCATGTTACTGTAAAATTCTTGCTGCCACAATAAACACATATACGGTTAATCACATCCCAAGTATGATAACATGTTTACCCAAAGATCAAGTATTTATAACTCAAGATTACATTAATCTCATGTAATCTAACTCTATCATACTTATCATCATAATAGGTTCAAGCATCACACATTCCCAAGTCTATAATCCTAGTGGACCCTATTATCACATATTCCACACCTCTAGTTTAAGTTTGAGTATCAAGATAGTACCCCAGATATCTTAAACTAAGGCTCTGATACCAACTGAAACAACCCAACAAGTACAAAATTGTACTAATATACAAAATAATATCATACATCTCCACATTGTCCATACCAATGTTATACAAACATTCCAAGGTTATTTACATGACAAAATAACAATATGGATTAACAAAAAAATTTGGTCATAATAACATTTTCTTGCAAGTTCTTCCTTCTTACATTTTTCCCTTGCCTTTATCCTGAGATGATAGATGATCTGCAAAACAGTTTAATACAATAATTGAGGGTTAGACCAAAAGGTCTAGTGAGCGAATTACCCTTTTATAAATATAATTTATTTCAAAACCCAAGATAGATCATCCATGAACCTTAATGTTATATTTCATCTATCGCAGTTACACCGTTATTTCATCTATCGCAGTTACACCGTTATTTCATCTATTGCGGTTACACCGTTATTTCATCTATCGCGGTTACACCGCCATTTCATCTATCGCGGTAATTATATCCAGGCTAATAACTGATCCAACCGAACAACATTTTAACCAGTACTTTAACTTTATCCAGTACTTTAACTTTATCCATACAACAAACTATCCGGAAAGAGTTCATTGGTCATACTTAAGCCTTGTTCGGACAATACATTATTCGAAAAGGGTTATCGGACAATCACTTTGTATCCGGATAACTTTGATCGGTGAGGGGTTTTCTCCGAACATGCCTTGATCGGTAAGGGGTTCTATCTGGAAATGCCTTAATCGGTAAGAGATTCTATCCAAACAACACGTATTCGGTGAAGGGTCCTTACCGGCTGACCTTGTGTGCGATTAAGTGGCCACATCGGTCACTGCTTATCCAATGAGGGACCTTATCGGACAATCTTTGTCCAGTGAGGGTTCTTCTTGAGAGATGTATTGAGCGATAAAGTAAAATAGTAGCAGTGAATGTAATTTTAATCAATCCAAAGTACTATGGAACTCACATTTGCCTTAGAAAAAATTGCTTTGAAATGCTTCTGCTTTTAGATCAACTCACCCAAAATAATATGAATAGTAGAATGGAAAAATGTGTGTAAACCTTTTCTTGCCCACATCTGCTTACTATTTATAATAAGCCGACTTTAAAGGTGGGGGTGCCTACCATGCATCCTCCCTTTCCATCAATTCATTCACCCAAAAATAATTTATAATATATATATATATAATGATATTTACCTAAACGAATTTAAAAAAAAAGAACCATAGATCGATTCTTCTCCAACCCTTGAATGACAACAATTAACCCCGAACTTTCCATTACCACATAACCTTTAAAACCCATCAACTATAATCTGACAACCGAATATTACAAAAGGTCTTTAGGAGAAAACCCGTAAAACAAAGTCAACAATGGTGGGAAAGAGTTGGAGAAGATGAAGATGATATTGAACTCCTAACCCCGATACTTGAATTTCTAGCTCCAAGACTCTTTAATCTACAAGAAGAAATCAATTTGGAGAAGTAGAAACTCAAGAACCAAATAAGAGAGAGAAGTGAGTAGGTTAGCAAAAATAAAGAGAAAAAGTGGAAAATCTCGTATTTAAAAGAACTAGGAGCTCAAAATTTTCTACACAAACTCCCTGGCATGAAGAAGTTTTCATGGACGTGAAGGCAATCTCCCCGGGCGTGAAATCATTCCAGAAAAATAAATTAGCTTGATTTTCACCCAAAATATTATACCAACTCAAAGTATACACCAAGAGTTATTCTACGGTTGAAATATAAAATATGAAACTCAAAAATAAACATACCGAATATCCGGGTGTTACATTAAACATTTAGACTAAATTATACTACATAAAATAAGAACTTGATCAAAGTCTATTACATTTTTATTTATGTTCATATTTAAACTTGATAAGCTTAATTATTTGAGAACTCCATAACTTGTGATAACCATGAGAACTTATATCATAAAATATTGGTTCACGTGATTTTTTCTCGTCTAAGACTAGCATATAATGTATTGATAAACATATATTTGTTCCACAATGTGTTTGCTTCATATGTATATGGTTCCCAACATGAAACTTTTGTTATGTGTGACTTATGTTTCACAAATAGGTAAAAAAATGTTCACATTATAAAACAAATATATGTTAGTCAATATTTTAAATCCTAATCATAGGTTAAAAAATCATATAAAATAACACATAATGCACTAGTTATTAAAATTATTACAATTTCATGAGTTTTCAAAAGAATATCACTCTTCATCCGGGTACCTAAATATTTAAAGACTATGTAAAACATGAAAATGAAGATATTTTGAATATGTTACATGAATAAAATACAATTCATTTTCATATAATGTTTTTCTTTAAAAAACTTTTCAACTCCAATGACGGTAAGGAGGTTGCTATTTGTTACTATAATGACGTCATTATAAAAGTATTAAACTAAAAAGAAAAAGTGTTTGATATTTAAAAAAACAAAATAAAAACAGATGAATCTTTATATTATAGGACAATGAAAGGAAAAAAGAAGAATAGGAGACCATCTTATTCTCCCAAAAGGATTAAATTATCCGTAGCTTGTCTGATTCGATGCTCTTCATTTCATATCAACTGAAAACTAAATTTTATCGAAATAAAATATATATTGTTTTAGTTTTTATTTTGAAAAATCAATTTTTTAATGAAATAAGTGCATTATCTTTTTCATACAATCAAAAAAATAAAATAATACATAAAGGAAAAACCATTTTTGAATCTTTTTTTTTTTTGTTTTATCATATATTGTTCCTTGAAATAAATTGTCGTAACCAACAAATTCATGTTTTAATAACCATTGCTTCAGGTTAATAACTTTCTTCTCAAAAGTTATATACACGACAAGAAAAACGCAAATGAGTTCTGATTGGATGCCACAATCGGTTGCCAAAAAAACATCTAGTCGCTTATTTAGAAATGTCAGTCCCTTGTCGTTTCTTTTCATGTTCCTATAAACGTGTACATTTCGGCTTAATTAGCTGATCACCATGAACCCTTTTTCATCCTCATGTTCCGTCACCATCTCAAAAACCAAAACCGAATTTGTTAGCCTTTCCGCTCTCAAAGCCTCGGCTTCCCAGTCGGTGAGAACAACCACCGAGTACAAAATTGAAACCGCACACGCAATTTGAGCGGACAAGAGACCGATCCATAGACCAATGAAGCCAACGTTGAAGTAAAAGGCTAGGCCCACGGCTACAGGGGTGCCGACAAAGTAAAAGGAGCCGAGGTTGATACGGGCACCAACGGCAGGTCGGGCTGTACCACGGAGGATGCCACAACCGATGGTTTGAGGGCAGTTTCCCAGCTCGCACAGACCCATGATGGGCATGACGGACGAAATGAGTGATTGAATCATGTGGTCATGGGTGAAAATGGCACTCCATTTGTACCTAAAGACCACGGTCCAGATGACATTGATAAAACCGACTAAGAAAGCACACGATAAAGCCACCATTGCAGCAAGCTTGGCCTTGTTTGGCCTCCCAGCTCCCAGCTCATTACCCACCTTACAAACACACGTACCAGCATTAGCAAAAAGTAATTCCGTAGAACCTTGAAAGTGTTGCTTTCGAATGCCTAAATAGAATTCAAATGATTGAACAAAATCGTACCCAAAAACCAGAAATAAGAAATACTTGAGAATTAAAATCAACCATGTCTATAAAAATAAAGATATCTTGAAGAATTAAAAATCAATTAAGAAATCTAAAATAAAAATATAATGTCTACAAAAATCAACAACTCTTAAAGAAATAAAAATACTCAACAACGTTGTCTACAAAAATCAACTCCTCTTAAAAATTAAATTCAACTAAATCATATCCATCCTTGAAAAGAACATCATCTGAATTAATATGTAAAATTATTTACAAACACTTTTAAATGAATAAATAGCAAAAAGGAGAGAGAGAGAAATCTTAAAAATTGGGTGTTTGGGATTGATTATAAAAACAACTCATTGATTTATACCGGTATCAAACTGGAATAATAAATAATTTTGAGTGTTTGGATAATCAACTTATACCGATGTTAAACTGGTAATAAAGAGTTTTTAAAAAAGTTAAACTCTTCTAACTTATAATAAGTTAATAAGAATTTTTGTGAAAAAACATAAGTTATTTCAAATAATAAATCTTGAAAATTAAATCAAATCAAATAAACCATATTATACACAACCAAGTGACCATGAAAGAAAGAAAAAAAAGCGAATTCAATTAACAAGAAGAAAAATAATTGAAAACTAAAATCAAATGAATGGCATCCACTAACTACAAAAATCAAAAAATCGTCGATATCGAATCAAAAGACAAGGAAGCATATTTTATATTAATATATAATTGTCCCATTCAAAAGTAGATATAATTTATAATGCCTTTTATTGAAGTAATAGATTGATAGAGAATAATAATCATGAGATTCGCATGAAACTTACTCGGGCAGAGACGCAACCAGCCAAGGCCATGGGAACAGTGTACATGAGACTCGTTGTCTGGATGAGTATCCCAGTGGCTGCCACCGCCAGTTGTGGATTGGCCAGATAACCAGCAAGGACGGTCACGATCTCATACCACCACCACTCCAAACATATACCCATACAACTCGGCACAGCCAATCTCAGCAACGCACTCATCCCATCCGTCCATTTCCATGTCCACCTCCATCTCCCATACACCCACACATACCCTGCCATCAGCACCATCATGTGTAGGTTCGTAAGCACCGAAGCCATTGCCACCCCGCTCACACCCAATCCCGTCACCACCACTAACACATAGTTCAACGGCACGTGGAACGCCACTGCCACCAGGCTGCACCACATCATCGGCTTCGTCACCCCCTGTGACCGTAGATAAACTCGCAGCGGCTGCAACAGACAGTTTGTTATCAGGTCAGGCAAGGAATACATACAGTACGTCGCAGCAGTTGACGTGATCGCTCCATCCTGTCCCATCCAAAGCATGATGGGTCCGAGGTTCACCCATAACAGGCCGATCGGTATGATCGCCATCAGTAGTATGAAGATCATCCGGAGTAGAGATGCAGATAATTGCTCCCACTTGTTGACGTCGTTGCTACCGTACGCCTGGCTGCATACGGGCTCTAGCCCTGACGCCAGTCCGACTAGAACCGAGTAGCCGGTGATATTGGTGAAACCCAACGACAACGAACCGCCGGCGAGCTCCAGACTGCCCAGCCTGCCGAGGAAGAGCACTGATACTACGGCTCGAAGATAAACGAGACAGTTCATTGCCGTGATTGGGATAGCCATAGACAGTAGTTCCTTCAATTCTTCCATCACCTACATGCATGTATTACATCAAATCAGATCAAATCAGACAAATTAAAAATAAAAACAATACAAGAACAGAGTTCTTCAGATTAACCTGTGAGGAGGTAAACACTTTATTGTGATTGGACTGTGGCTTAGAATCCTTCATTATTTCCATATCTTAATGAAGCAGGTGAATCAATCTGAATAAAGTAGGTAGATAAATGAAGATTCACAGAGGGTTTTCTTGCTCAGATGACCATTCTTTAGTCGCACACCATCAAATATAGTAATAGAGTTGGAGATGATGATTTTATGTCAAAGGGAGAGGGTAGAGATAGCAACCTGGCGAGGGAGATGGGTGGATTGGGGGATGGCGAGGCGGAGGAAAGTTGGTGTAGAATAGAAAAGAGTCCAAGGGCACATATTTTAATGTGTAAGCTTTTTATTCGTATACAGAAATAAATATACATCTTTTGAAAATATTTTATGTGCGTAAATATAATAATAATAAATATAATAATAATGATAATAATAATAATAATAATAATAATAATAATAATAATAGTAGTAGTAGTAGTGTTGTTAGGTATCATATTCTCTTGCCTTTTATATATCATTAAAATGTTTTTTCCTTTAATTATAAAAATTGACTTTCTCTTTTTGTTAGAATACTTATAAATTTTAATACATCTTTTATAATTTCTTTGGGAATCAAGAATTAAAGTTACTAAACAAAATTAAATTCATCTCTAACAAATTTTCTGTTGTAAAAATTTATTATGAAAATTGATAACTCTTATTTTAAAGAGTTATTTCTTTTTTATTTTCTTCTTTTTTGTTATTATTAAATACTTAATTTTTTTTGTTTTTTCTCTTTTATTCCAAAAAGTTTTAAAAAGATGATGAAAACCTATATTTTTCTGACAGAACTGTTCACTGTATTACCACTGTGGGATGTCTACGAGCCTTGTTGCTGCTTCTTGGGAAACGTGCAGCTTGAAGATTTTTCAATATATTTTCTCCAACTGTATATGAGTTGTCTCCCTTCTTCTGTTTTATTTTTATTTGTATTTTTTTAGCCTTGAATTAATTACCCTTAAGGTAATGATTGGGTGTACTTGCTCCCTTCCTCTCCCCTATATAAAGAGGCTTGGGAGTCATTTTGAAGACACACCACCAACACCATGCAAGACACGAAATTCCTTTTGTGTCTCATTCTCTCTTTCTTTTAGTATTATTATGCTTTTAACTATTGTTTTTAATTTATGTCTTTAATTTCTAGTATTTTATTTCCTTGTACTTGTAATTTAGTTTTACATTAATGCAATTTATATTTCAGTATTATTTTATTTCTTTAATTATTTTTAATATGTCTAGCTAAATTACTTGTATGAGTATGAGTGTGAGTTTAACTTAGGATGTTTATATAATATTTAAGTGTTTTTATCTTTTTTCACTTCGTGACTTGGTCACTTCAGACGGTACTTAAAATGCGGATAAGCTGATCACTTGGAAGTGTTAATATTAGATCTTAGACCCAGAGATGGGCGGATCCGAAATACGGCTTAAGTGATGCACAATGAACTCGAGAGGCTCTTTGAATAATTGCGTGGAGACACGAATTTTGTATGCATCTAGCTAGGGGTTAAACAATAAGTATTTTTATCACAAAGAGATTTGGGTAAGAATCGCATTCTTTTTACTTTTTAGTTAGATCGGCAAGTTTCGAAGTAGTAAATGTAAAAACCTTATGGAATTTTATGAGGCCCGGTTATAAAAGTTCACTTTCGAGAGATTGGAACTTTTATAAACAACTCGTAAAAGTCTAACCATTTTATTGTTAATTTTATCTTAAGCAACACTTGCACCCATGCCCATTGTTTAATATAAAAGTTTATTTCGTTATTTTCCTAGTCGGTCCTATTTCGGTCTTTTTATAAACAAAAATCCAACTTATTTTACATCTCGAAACTCGTGCAAGAAGTTCATGAAAAATCTTTGAATCTGAGTAATACCTTCTCTGTGGGAACGATCTCAGTACTTTGTACCACTTTATTACTTGCAAGCGATCATAATGTCGGCGTGCATTTGCACCGCCACTGTGGGGACTTTCTGTCCACTAGGTGAACACGAACGATCCTAGCCTGTCAAGTTTTTTGTGCCGCTGCCGGAGAAAGTAACGTGATTTTTATCCTAAAATATTGATTTTTCATTTGAGTCTTGTTCTTTTGTTTCACTCGTACTTTCCGTGTTGTATGCCAAGGCTACAATACGGTGAACTTTTACCTCTTGATCTTGAATTAGAAAGAACCATTAAAAGACGTAGAAGACGTAGAAATAATCGTAACCGTACCATGGGGGATAATCCACCTCCACGGGAGGGCACGACTAATATTGCCGATGATAAAAATAGAGGCATACGGGACTACGCAACTCCCGAATTCGGTCAATTGGCCGCGGGAATAGGTAGGCCCGAAATGACAGCTACAGCTTTTGAACCAAAACCCGTAATGTTCCCAATGATTTCCGCAATGGGTCAGTTTGGGGGATTATCATCGGAAGATCCGCACTCACATTTAAAATCTTTTATCGAAATGACGGATCATTTTAAAATTCCCKGAGTYACACAAGAAGCCTTACGCTTAACGCTTTTCCTTTACACATTGAAGGATAGAGCTAGAGCATGGCTAAATTCTCAACCACCAAACTCGATCCTAACTTTGAATGATTTGGCGAAAAAAAATTTAAAAAAATACTTTCCTCTGATGAGGAATGTAAAAATTAGAAATGAAATCATGACGTTTCGACAAGAAGAAGATGAAGTGGTTTCGGATGCATGGGAGAGATTTAAGAACCTTCTACGAAAATGTCCTCACCACTGAATCCCTCATTGCATTCAATTGGAGATATTTTATAATGGTCTCTCCAATTCTGCTAAAATTATTCTTGACGCAACGGCCGGTGGAGCGTTCACAGCTAAGACTTACAACGAGGGATATGACATTTTGGAACGAATTTCAAATAATAATACCAAATAGTCAAATCCTCGTGATGTTGTTTCTAAGTCTGCTTCTTGCATCCATGAAATTGATGTCATCTCTGCTTTAAATGCTCAAATTGTAGCTTTAACTAATTTGGTTAAAAACAATTTACGTTTGAATGGAGAGAATAATCAAGTTCAATCCATAATGTCCAACCCATCTATGACTGAATCTTGTGTCTTTTGCGATCAGGACCATTCTTATGAATATTGCCTCGGAAATTCCGTCTCGGTGAATTATGTTGGGAGTCATTGCTGAAATAGCCCATTTTCTCCCACATATAATTCAAATTGGAGGAATCACCCCAATTTTTCTTGGACCGGAAATTCTAGACTTCAACCCCCCGGGGTTACTCAAGTCCAAAATCGGCCACAAAATCCCCCTGGATATRGGCAAGGTGCTTCGCACAATTACCAAAATGGACAATCCTCACACTCACACATGCCTAGGCAAAATGCATCAGACAGTAATGGTTCACTCGAATCATTACTTAAAGGTTTTATAAACCAAACCAATGCAACGTTAAGAAATTTCAAAACCCAACTCGGCCAATTTGCCGCCGATCTCAAGGGTAGACCTTTAGGAACTTTGCCTAGTGACACGTAAACCCTGAAGGGTAAAGAACATATCAAAGCCGTGACCGTGTTGAGTGAGGAGAGTTCAAAAGTCAATGATGATATAAGTGAAACCGTCGAAGAACCGACACATCAAAACGAGGTTTCACATGCTTTTGATATGTCAAAATTTCCAATTTTGAATCCTTCCACGGAAGAAACTCAAAAATCTGTTTATGTCTAGAAAACAACCCCTGTTTCAGCTTCCAATATTGTGCAGCTCTCTACTGAAAAGTCCGACAGTGGAAAGATTGTGCCCACTGTCCAACCGACTAGATCTGTTCAACCAACTCCAGATTTACAGAATTTACCTTTTCCAGAAAGAATGAAAAGCAAAAATGTGGACGAGCAGTTTAAGAAGTTTTTGGACATTTTTAAACAAATCCACATCAACATACCTTTGGTAGAAGCTCTCGAGCAAATGTCAAGCTATGTTAAATTTTTAAAAGACATTTTGCATAAAAAGAGAAGGTTGAATGAGTTTGAAACGTTGCTTTGACCAAAGAATGTAGTGCACTCTTTACTTGTAAAATTCCTCCCAAGTTAAAAGACCCGGGAAGTTTTACCATCCCATGTTCTATAGGAGGAAAAAAAGTAGGTCATGCCCTATGTGATTTTGGGGAAAACATTAATCTTATGTCATTGTCAGTTTTTAACAAGCTAGAAATAGGTGAAGTCCGTCCAACGACTGTGACTTTACAATTGGCGGATAGGTCCATCGCATATCCTAAAGGTAAAATAGAGGATATTTTGGTCCAAGTCGATAAATTTATTTTTCCGACCGATTTTCTAGTTTTGGACTATGAAGCTGACAAGAATGTCCCAATCATCTTAGGGCGACCTTTTCTTGCAACTAGGAGAACATTAATTGATGTGCAAAAAGGAGAGTTGATCATGAGAGTTAGAGATCAAGAAATGAAATTTAATGTGCTTAATTCCTTTAAGTTTCATGGAGAGGTAGGCGATTGTTCTGTCATATCTTCTTTAGGTGAAGATCTAGAAATAAGTTTGATTGACGTTACCTACAAAAATAACATTGGGGAAAATCTTGAGGATATTTTGGAAGAAAATGATGAGTTGGAAGATTTGGAAGATTTAGCGGCATTTGAGCAACTTGACTTTAAAGATAGAATTGTCCAACCACCATCCATAGAGAAAGCTCCCGAGTTGGAGTTAAAGCCACTACCTAGTCACCTTAAGTATGTTTATCCTATGGAGGAGGAAAAATTACCCGTAATTATTTCTTCGAAATTAAGTAATGCGCAAGAATTGAGGTTGATAGAGGTATTAAAAGCTCACAAAAGAGCCATAGGTTGGACCATCGCATATATTAGAGGAATTAGTCCCTCCCTTTGCCAACATAAGATTATCTTGGAAGAAAATAGAGTTGGCAAGGTGCAACCGCAAAAGAGACTAAATCCCATTATGAAAGAAGTTGTGAAGAAAGAAATCTTGAAGTGGTTAGACGCGGGTATTATATACCCCATTTCTAGTAGCGGATGGGTAAGTCCGGTGCAATGTGTACCGAAGAAAGGTGGAACCACAGTTATCACCAATGAAAAAAATGAGCTCATCCCTACTAGGATCGTCCACGGATGGCGAATTTGCATGGACTATAGGCAATTGAATCTAGCAACCAAAAATGACCATTTCCCTTTGCCCTTTATTGACCAAATGCTAGATAGATTGGCCGGAAAAGAATATTATTGCTTTTTGGACGGTTACTCGGGTTACAACCAAATTCACGTAGCACCCGAGGACCAAGAGAAAACAGTTTTCACTTGTCCTTTTGGAACTTTTGCTTTTAGGCGTATGCCATTTGGTCTTTGTAACGCACCGGCTACCTTTCAACGGTGCATGGTGTCAATTTTTTCGGACATGATTGAGGATACTATGGAAGTGTTTATGGATGACTTTTCCGTCATCAATACATCTTTTGAAAATTGTCTTGACAATTTAAAGAAAAGTTTGGAAAGATGTGAAACTCATGAATTAATTTTAAATTGGGAGAAATGTCATTTTATGGTACAAGAAAGAATTGTTTTGGGTCACATGGTTTCTGTTAGCTCCATTATTCCTATCTTGTAAAAGTATAGAAAAAGTATATTGCAAGACTTGACAGAAGGTTAACTCCACAAAAGACAACAGAGGACTAGCGACAGAAGTCGTTTGATCGAGCAAGTGAAGAGTGGCAGAACCTCTGATGTGTCTCACAGAGGTTCTGGAAAATAGTCCTTTGTCAAAAGAACACGCAAGTCATTTAAAGTAGAGCCTCTGAGATGGCTCGCAGAAGATCTGCGGTTTTCGTCTTCTGTGAAGTTTCTGTTCTAACAGTTTTCGAAGGTTGTTAGCCGCATGTGCTTCTCACGTGACTAGGGCTTAATCGACTTTCTTTGGATGACTCAGATGAAGACACTTGTCAAGATCTTGTCACTAAGGTCGTTAGGAACTAGTATAAATAACGGATAGGGCATTTGTAAATTGTGCGCTTCCAGTATTGTAATTGTCAAAATTTTCAATTGAATCGATTGAAAAACCTTTGAAGCAATTTTCTTGCATTCATCTTCTTCGTTGAGATTGCGTGTTCTTGGTGTGTTTAAGAAATTCTAATGACTTACTCTGTTTTGCTCTTATTAATTTTTCGCTGCACTTCAATTGTTTTAGAGCTTATTTAGAGTATTAGATCAATACCAAAGTTGAATTCAGATCCAACAGTTTCTAAAAATGGTTTGGAGGTTGATAAAGCAAAAATCGAGGTAATATTGCACGAACCATCTTCGGTCAAAGGCATTCGAAGTTTTTTAGGACATGCGGGTTTTTACCGGAGATTTATTAAGGATTTTTTTAAATTGCAAAACCCTTGTGTAACTTGTTGCATGTCGATCAAACTTTTGAATTTATCTCCGATTATAAAAAAGCTTTTGAAACCATTAAAAAAGCTCTTGTCTCGGCACCTATTGTCATTGCCCCAGATTGGACCAAGCCTTTTGAGGTTATGTGTGATGCAAGTGACTGGGTTGTAGGTGCCGTTTTGGGACAAAAGATAAACAAGATTTTTCACTGCATCTACTACGCAAGTAAAACTTTGGTGGAGGCTCAGTTAAATTATACCACCGTAGAAAAAGAATTACTTGCAGTAATATTTGCATTCGATCATTTCCGATCCTACTTGATTGGCACCAAAGTTACCGTTCATACATACCACTCTGCCATCAAATATCTCTTTAATAAGACCGACGCTAAGCCGAGGCTTATTAGATGGGTTCTTCTTTTGCAAGAATTCGATCTAGAGATAGTTAATCGTAAGGGATGTGATAATCAAGTGGCCGATCATTTATCAAGGATCGAAGGCAAAATGTCAAGCGGGGGAAACCATATGATAAGAGAAACTTTTCCCGACGAGTACATTTTGCCGATATTGCCAACTACCTTGCTTGTGGGCTTAAGCCACATCATATTCACGGTCAACGTTTTAAGAAATTTCTTCATGACTGTAAGCACTACTTATGGGACGATCCATCTCTTTACAAAATAGGAGCTAATCAGGTCTTGCGAAAATGTGTCCCGAATTTTGAAATCCCATCTTTATTGAAGGATTGTCACGCTTCACCGTATGGTGGCCACTTTGGTGGACAACGCAAAAATCTTACAAAGTGGATTTTTCTGGCCTACATTGTTCAAAGATGCATTTAATTTTGTGAAGAGATGTGAGCAGTGCCAAAGAATGGGAAACTTGTCCCAACGAAACGAGATACCTTTAAATATTATTCTTGAAGTTGAACTTTTCGATGTTTGGAGCATTGATTTCATGGGACCGTTTCTTATGTCTTTCAATAATCAGTATATTTTGGTAGCAATTGATTATGTTTTTAAATTGGGTGGAAGCTAAGACATGCCTAAAGAACGATGCGAAGACGGTAATCGATTTTTCACATAAAAACATTTTTGTCCGTTTTGGAACTCCCCGAGCTTTGATAAGCTATGAATGGACACATTTAATGAATCGAATGCTATCTACCATTCTCACCAAATACAACATCAAACACCAAGTAGCTACGACATACCATCCCCAAATGAATGGTCTTGCCGAACTTTCGAACCGAGAAATTAAAAATATTTTAGAGAAAGTTGTAAGACTGGATCGTAAGGATTGGTCGCGCAAGTTGGATGATGCGTTATGGGCATATCAAACCGCATTCAAGACCCTTTTGGGAATGTCGTCGTACCAGTTAGTTTTTGGAAAAACATGTCACCTCCCGCTCGAATTGGAATATACGACTTTTTGGGCAATAATGGAATTTAATTTGGACGCAAATTCGGCGGGAGCAAAAACAAAATTCCAACTTAATCAGCTGGAAGAATGGAGATTTCATGCCTACGAGAATGCCAAACTCTACAAGGAAAAAATAAAATTTTGGCATGATCGTAGGATAAATCGTCGAATTTTCGAAAATGGTCAAAAAGTTCTTCTTTTTAATTCTCGACTAAAGCTTTTTCCTGGAAAACTTAAGTCAAGATGGTCTGGACCATTCATCATAGTAAATGTGAGAAAATTCGGAACTGTGGATCTTTTAAACCCTCAAGACAACACCACTTTTAAAGTTAACGGGCATAGGATAAAGCATTTCCTCCCGGAGGGAATATTCGATCCAACTCAGTGATTTGTGGAAAGGAATTTCAAAAGTTGTAAATATTTTGAAAGCAAGAATGGAGAAAAAGAAAAAAAATAATAAAGAAAAATCTGGTGTTTTTTAGTAGACAATGAGAAGTTTGTGCCCACTGTTTGGGTCATCCAAATTTTGAAAAGGAATCAGCAGCATTTTATTTTTTCTTGTGACAACAAATACATTCTTTTTTCTTGGTAAAAAGAAATTGGCTGGAAAATGAGTTTTTTTTTTAAGAAAAGGACACATGATGTCACCTTAGGTAAACATGAGAGGATGTGAAATGAGGGTTTATGGATCAAATCATTGGCTAAGGACATTCTTGGATGATTAGCCTTTGATAAGTGGGTTTTTAAAAAAAAATGTTTAGAAAAAATAATTGGGAAGGTGATAAAAGAAATTTCTACATTTTTTTAAATGATAAAAAGAGCATGATTTTATTTTAAAAAATGACCAATTTTTGAAGAAATCTTGAAATAAAATTTTCAAGTGTATATTTTCAACATATGTCTTTTAAAATTTTTGGGTAGAATACTTGTAGTTTATACAAGTACTTGTATCCTAATAGGAGACATCATGACATGAGATCACTTTTTGGTTATCTTTTTTTCAAAATAAAAAACAAAAATAAACTTATAATCATGATCTTTCAAATCACTCTTCTCATTTTCCTTCCCAAGATTTTAAACAAAAACCCACTAAACCACTTTTCCCTCATTTCTCCTTTCACTCTTTCATCTTCCTCCTCCTTCAAAGAAAACCGCCAGCCGATTTCTTCCCCCATGGCGCGACCAAAACAACCAGTCTGCAACCACCCTTCCCGACGTTCACTTCGTCGGCGACAGACCGCCGCCGCTTCTACCGCCAGTACACCGCAGATGGCCGCACCTACAACATCCTCGTCGGCCGAGCCATCTTCATTGGCGACGGGAGGATCTTCCATCGCCAGTGCCATCGACGCGAGCACCATTGCCGCCTTCGCGACCTCCCTCCGGCGACAGTAAGTCCTTCTCCTCCCTCTTCATCCACACAACACTCATCACCCCCAACCACCACCGTACTCTCTTATGATGATGATGGTGGTATGGCTGTCCTCACTAGGGTGGCTCTATCATCTCATTTGGCCGAATCCTCCTCAACCCCAAAACCATTTTCCATTTCATTGAGCGCTTCTTACGCCTCACCCACGATTGCACCATCAAAACCCACTTCTACACCCATCCCAAGTGATGATGAACCAACCCTAGCCCCTTCACCCACGGTTTCTCCAAATAACTCACGGTTCGATTTGAACCAAATAGGGGAGGGTGAGGATGAAGGCTTGGATGATATTACATTTGATTTTGAAGGTATAATGGAGGGAGGATAAACCGAGGCTTTCTCGTTCGAGACACCGTCAACCATTGGTGCCGGTAAACAACCCGATAAAACCCCCGTAACAGCCCCTACTATTGAAAGGAGGCAAACTCGTTCATCGAGTCAAGCTTCGGGTGGACCGAAGACTAGGTCCCAACAATGGCGGGAAGAGGGTAAAGCAAAGATGACGGAGGCTCTCGATGACGATTATGAGCCGGAAGAGGAAGAAACTCCAATCCCGACACCGCGTAGACGACGGATTGTTTTGCGAACGAGAGGTACATCTTCATCCTTTGATGATCGGTTGGATCTTATATGTAATAATAGATTTATGTGTGAACGGGCTTTTGACCTGAAACTTAGTGAAAAATTGATGTGCGTTAAGCACCATTTGCTTGCACATCATTGAGAAAACATGATAGCCATCCCATGCAAAGTAAACGAGACATTAGTGAAAGAATTTTTCGCAACTATCGGGAGTTCTGAAAATGACACAATCGTCATTCAAGGAACGTGGGTCAATTGGACAGCACCAAAGTTAAACTTGGTGCTTGGTCTCACCGCTCCCTTTGTATATTCATACCGACAATTCATAGATGGTGGATTTGATGTACCAGAAGAAGATATCGCATGGGCGCTTCTTTTACCCGGATACGGTTAGTCTCAAGACAACCGTCGAAAGATTTTGATGTCCGGGCCTTTAACGTTAAAGGCGGCCCTTTGGTTTCAATTTGTGCGTCACAATATCATGCCTTTCTTGCATGATCGTACATTGTCATGGGCGAAGTGTATTATGGTATATTGCATCCTAAAGGAACTCCCGATCGACGTGGGTGCTCTCGCTTATTCGACCATACTAACATCGACTGTGCGAGCTAGTTCGCGTTTGATTTTTCTAGGTTTGATCACGAAGTTGTTGACAGTCGTGAGGGTACCTGTTTCGGAGCATGACATCATCACCTTCAACCATTCCTTGTTTGATCAGGGAACGGTCAACTGCATGTACAAGCCGGACCAAGAAAATACCAACTTAGCCGATGATGCTACAGGACCACAACTCTCACCTGGACCTGCTGCCAACAGCCCCCGAAGGCCTGAAGACCCTCCTGTTCCAGCCTCCAAACCAGCCGCACCTACTCCTCCGACCAATACTGACATCCCGCCGATACCACCTATGGCCATGGGGTATGGTTCGAAGGTGTGGTTGTCACTTATGGCTAGCCTATGGGAGGAATGTAACCAGAAGATTGGGATGATGGTTGATGCTTTAGCCAAGATTACCGAGAGAATACTCAAGTGAAAGATCGAGTTGCCGGACTCGCGGCGTGTTTAGAGAAGTTTTGGATGTATACGCGAGATAGGAACTGGGTCGTGAACAAGTTTCTATCGCACAAGAATGTAATGCTAGATTCAGAGATCCCGCGCTTTCCCGGAGTCCTTTGCCATCCTCAAGTAAGACTTGCAAAGATCAGACGGACCACCACACCGGATGCCACGGGTGAGGCATCCGCCATTCGGGACGACACGGGTAAATTGGATTGATCGTCTTCCTAGGTGTTTTGTTATGACTTTGAAACTCAAAAACAATATTTTTTTTGGATTGGGTGTTTAATATTTTATCCGACCGCCTCTTTTGTGTTCATAAATGGCGGTCGTTGATATTTGCTTAGGTCTTTTGATAAATTGCTACTCTAACTTACTTTTGTTTCTTATTGGGCGTTGATAATTTGTTGGTATATCGTTGACTTATTCTTCATTTTCAGGTGCGATTTCCTTGCCGAAATCTTTGGGTTGAAAAAATTAAAAAGATGTGGGCCATTTTTCATTTCTGGCCAAAACACTTTCCATTGTTACCAAACCAAAAACTTTAAACCCATTACTCCAATGCGGACATTGTTCGGTTTAAGTTTGGGGAGGTTGTATGCCAAAGTGTTGAGAACAAATTCTTGAAATAGCAAATGTCTTTGGAAAATTGGAAGACACAAAAAAATAGAAAAAAATAAAGCAAAATGCTTTAACCCAAAGACAAAAAGTGAATATTACTTCTTGGGTTTCTTGAAAGTGTCAAAGACACAACAAAAAGATGCGAAAAGACGAAATTATTCAAAGCAATTGTTGTCATTCTAAGACAAGTTTGGGGGAACTTTTTTAGCCAAAAACACTAACCCGATAAAAGTTCCATCGATTAATTTTTGCACCTCGAAGATCAAAGAACAGAAGCTGCACAACATTCAAAGCCCGACGAGATTTCAACGCCCCTCTGTAAGTTATGATTTCTTGTTCCTTTTTATTCATATTCCGTTTATTTTGATTACTTGAGGACAAGTAATATCTTAAGTTTGGGGGTGTGATAACTCTTATTTTTAAGAGTTATTTCTTATTTATTTCCTCTCTTTTTGTTATTATTAAATACCCAATTTTCTTGTTTTTTCTCTTTTATTCCAAAAAGTTTTAAAAAGATGATGAAACACAAAGGAAGATGTATTATTCCAAAAATCTGTATTTTTCTGACAGTACTGCCTACTGTGGCACCACTGTGGGATGTCTACGAGCCTTTTTGCTGCTTCTTGGGAAACGTGCAGCTTAAAGATTCATCAAGATATTTTCTCCAACTGTATATGAGCTGTCTTCCTTCTTCTATTTTATTTTTATTTGTATTTTTTTAGCCTTGTACTAATTACCTTTAAGGTAATGATTGGGTGTACTTGCTCCCTTTCCTCTCCCCTATATAAAGAGGCTTGGGAGTCATTTTGAAGACACACCACCAACACCATGCAAGACACAAAATTCCTTTTGTGTCTCATTCTCTCTTTCTTTTAGTATTATTATGCTTTTAATTATTTTTTTTAATTTATGTCTTTAATTTCTAGTATTTTATTTCCTTGTACTTGTAATTTAGTTTTACATTAATGCAATTTATATTTCAGTATTATTTTATGTCTTTAATTATTTTTATTATGTCTTGCTATTATGTCTTTTAAGATTACAATTGATTTGAGTACTCACTTCTTTGTGATTTGAGGACTCAGAGATGTTGTTCTTATTAGACATAATGGTATTGATGTTATTGAGAAGGGGAAAGCTTGGCTTATGGCCATTGGTTTTGGATAAAAACTGTTTTGGATCAAGTGTTTGGATACAGAAGAACCAGAGAGGTTTTGGTTGTTCTTTGAAAGGAACCAGAGGGGCTTTGGTTGGTCCTCATTATAAAACCAAAGGGTTATGGTCGTTGATCTAAGAAATTATGCAAAGTCTTCACTAAATATTAAAGTTATACCAGAGGCTCTGTATCTTTAGATAAGAGCTTCTGAAGATAAGAGCCTCTGTGTCAAAATCATATTTTAAGAATTTTCAAGAAAGGGTTTTATACTCGGGAAGTCTTCTTACAAGTAAGATGGACCCGAACCTTTGGTTGCAGGTTGGACCAAAAGCTCTGGTTGATCTCACATTTTAGACCAGAAGCTCTGGTCATATAAAGACACTTTGTTGAAACAGAAGCTCGGGTTGGCCTACGCGGGTTGAACCAGAGGCTCTGGTTAAGTTTTGCGATTTGAGCCAGAAGCTCTGGCTAGTAGAACCAGAGCTCTGGTCATACATGATCTTTTCAAAAATGTATTTTTAACCATGGAAAAGCTATTTTAATATCTATGAGATTGATCTATGAATTATTTGGGAACTCTCACTGAGTAAGAGGCTTTGGGTGGCTTAACCAGAAGCTCTGGTAGAGGAACCAGATAAGCTCTGGTTCTCTTGTTGTTGAAATATTTTTTGAGTCTATCTATGGAACCAGAAGTCCGAGGGACTCAAACAAAATGTGGTTTTACATGTTGAAATGTGAAGTGATTTTATTATAATCTACATGGAAAAAGGGAATCTCACTAGACCTTTAGGTCTAACGCTCAATTTTGTATTTTCAAATATGTGTTGCAAGAAATGTAAATTATAATGATAGTAAAAGAAAAGGGAAAATGTGAATTATTTCCCTATATGCTTAACATTATGAAGATCAGATTTGGATATGTTTTGAAGAATAGATGTTATGGATACAAGAGCATGTATTTTGGAATTTATGAGTTGTGTATTTTGTATTGTAGACTCTTGTATTATGGACCTTTGTGGGCTTGATCATGTATTCTATGAATGAAATATGTGTTATATGCAATGTGAGATTTGGGGGTCTTACATCCCAACTATTGAAACTAGCCTTAACCCCGAGGCACTTTCAGCTAGCTTCCCAAGCTCTTCAGTGATCCCTGAAATCACTGTCGTATCAGTGGCACCTACTGCAACCACCTTAGTGACCCAAATCACTGAAGGTGTGAATATCAGTCCTGCCACCGCTAACCACCCACCAGTTCTCTCTGCCATCTTCACCTCCCCTCCTTCTTTGTCGCTACACGTGTCCATGATTTATCAGCCAATTTCCTCCCTGATGATGAGACACACACCACTGGACCTGAGTAGCTCCTCTCGAGGCTCCTCAGTATACAGGTGCTCATCTTCTCGAGTGTACCATGGAGCCAACCAGCGATAATCCTTTGGATGTTGTTGATAACCCCTCAAGTCTTTCTGCGCCTCAAGCCATGGATGAAGAAGAAGAGGAGCACTACGAAGAAGAAGAGGAGTACAACATGGCATCAGATGTCAAACTCCTCCTCCCAGCGGTCGAAACAGTTTTCCTAAAAATGGACGAAGTCCATAAAGAGATGCCTTGCAAGGATGATATTGTTGCGGACCTCTTAGCTGTCGAGGCAGAAGTTCAAGAGGTCAAGAGCCAGCTCTCCTCTCTTCAAGAGGTGGTTTGAGCTAATGCTGAAGCCATCGCTGCTCTCTCAAGAAAGGCTGATGAAGCTCAAGCTCAGTCTCTTAAGTAGATGGA
Source organism: Cynara cardunculus var. scolymus (assembly GCF_001531365.2). Lineage (NCBI taxonomy): Eukaryota > Viridiplantae > Streptophyta > Magnoliopsida > Asterales > Asteraceae > Cynara > Cynara cardunculus. The sequence goes on along the minus strand of NW_020200696.1, from coordinate 101,898 downwards.
GCTCCTCCAGCAAGTCCTGTTTGCTGTTCGCCAACCAGCACCAGTGATCCCTCCTTCTTTCACCGCTGATGGTCGTGCTCAGCTTAATGAGATGCGAGAAGCGACGAACACCTGGCCAGCGCTCTGACGCGGCTAGAGGAGATGATGGTTCTCCAGATCCAAGGTATAGACCAATTCTCTGGCATATGCTCTCAAGCCTTAGCCAGAGAGGGGAAGATAAGGTCCAACGCTGCTGCTGGACCATCTGCTGAACCAGCAACCAACGAAGCTGAAGTTGAAGCTCCTAGAGCTGAAGCTGTAGTTGAGGATGCCTTTGATATCCCAACCTCCGGTGAAGCTGCTATAGCTGAGGAAGTTGATGCCATCCCTTATGATGATGACCGTCCCATCACCTCTGCACCTTTTGCTGGTGATGTGGAAGAAGAAGTTGATGAAGAAGATGACGAAGAAGGTGATGAACCTGATCTTCTAGACTCCGGCAGTGACCTTGATGGCGATGACGACGATGATGATGAAGATGACTTCACTATTCAGTTCCAGCATCCAACAACCGCCACTAAAGGAGTTGCTCTCAGGGATTCCGCATCCCATGGGGAGAAAAGGGAAGAAGAGTCTGCGCCTGAAAGGAACCARGGCCCTTCGTCGAAAGGCAAAGGATTCGCTGAAGAAGGGAACCTGAAGGTACTATTTCAAAATCCTCAACCCTTGTATGATGACTCTACCTCTCAGGTAGTCATCACTTCCCTCTATCAACTTGAAATCCCTTCAACTACTTGCGGTCGGCTGGAATGGGTCCCTGAGAAACCTATCTCGAGTGCTCCTACCGACCAGCAGATGACTCAGCTTAGGGAGTCACTCGATCAGAATAGAGTAAAAATTCCTCTTCGTACCTCTAATGGTGGTGAGTTCAACTTCTTGACAAAAGCTGAGAGACTCAAGGCATTAACAGCTAAAGAAGAGCTAGAGCTTCAAAAGAAACAGACTGAGGACCACCTAAAGCTGAGAAAGTTCTTCCAAAGAGAAAGTCCAAAAAGAAAGTGAACGATGTTCATGCCCAAGCTAACGTCCTCTCTCTTGCAGAAGATGAGCACGAGAAAAGCCTGAAGCTGGATGAGCGGGACAAGCACTGGAGGGAAGCAATAATGAACAAAAAAATCAATCCTTACTGAATTAAGAGCGTCAGCATTAGCGGGCGATCAAAAGACGGTGGGACGCTGCTCTCAATGCTCATTACCAGGGACAATCTCGATACTGTGACCGAGTACCCTTCCTACCTTGGCCAATATGGATACAGCGAATGGCTAGAGATCAGACAAGCCATTTAGCACTCCAAATCCAAACATAAGTTGATTATCGAAGACATCATAAACGATCTTATCAAGAAGATGTCCAGGTATGTCGCATTCTCTGATAGGCCAACGCTGAAGAAAGGAGGAAGGAAGAAAAGACCCTCTAGTCCTAATGATGGACCATCACTGAGGAACGAACATGAAACAAAATTCTCCTTAGATGAAGTCCTGAAGGATTCTGAGAGTCCAGACATCTCAATGCTGAATCATACCTTGCCAGCGAAGGGTCCTTATGTACCCAACATTGTGCACTTCAAACCTGAGTCAAGAGTTATTTCATTGACTATAAAGGTGAAGTAAGATTTCAGAGAATGTCCGAGTTACATCTATGCCCTATGGAACACTTGGTTTATCTTATGTTTTGGCTAAATGATGACTTGAAGGAAAAAGTTATGGACCGAAAGATACGAAGAAAAATGGTTTATCTTATGTTTTGGCTANTGGACCGAAAGATACGAAGAAAAATGGTTTATCTTATGTTTTGGCTAAATGATGACTTGAAAGAAAAAGTTATGGACCGAAAGATACGAAGAAAATTTCAACATCGAAAGAAGCTTGGAGAAGATGTACCTGGTTACATTAATTTGAACAACTTAGACTAGTTTATTTTCTTTGTAATATTGTCCATGTAATGTAATCTATTTACTATATCTACTTTCAGTAATTATTCTTGTGTTCTGTAAGTTTAGACATGTACTGAAACCCTTGTAATACATCCTTTAAATTTAATATAAGTGTTTCTGTGCATTACTGAAAAAGATCCCTGAAAAGAGTAATAGGGAGACAAGTCTATGAGTTCCACTGTTACTCTTACATTCATTGACAATCTATAAGTCGGTGAATAAGCTTTTAGTTTCAGTTTCCCTTCTTATAACTTTTCTTAGACTTATACTTAAGAAAATTTTCTAAGTAAAGACTGACTCACTGAAAAAGATCCTAAAATAGTTAAAAGGGACATGTAATTTATGTGTTACTTATCCTTACTATTATTTGATAAAACAACTTTCTTTATGTTGTCTTGTTATCATCAAATAGGGGGAGATTGTTGATCCTCTCTCTCAGTGATTTGATGATAATCCCTTTTACCTTATACGAAGTATTTTTGTTTCTGTCTTTTCAGTTCCAGCGATCATCATTGAGTCTGTTCAGTGATCACTGAAGAACTTGTAATGTAAATCCATTAGCGACAACGATACTTCAAGAAGACAAAACTCACACCAAATAACCTTTAGCAAAAGTCGAAGACTAAAACTGAAGATTAGAGACTGACGAGTACGTGATCTGAAGTGGTATTCAGTGATTACAACCTGGTCTACATATGTGTGAAGACTGCCCAAGCCTCAGCGAATGCTGAAGAGACCTTCAGGTTATTCTAGCATTTAGCGATCAAAAGAAGCTTGTTGAGCACGATTGTTTTTGTCTTGTCCTTATACATGCAAAGGACAAACCCATACCCTTTCTAAAGTATAGTACGGTACGAAGCCGATTAGTTGACTCTATTACCCACCAACTTTGTGAAAGGATGTCTGCTCATGAATAGACTTTTGTACTATTCACTATAGCAAAGGACAAGTCTTTCTATAAAGGCTTGACACGTGTTCTAACTCTACCACGTTGCATTAAATGTGCATTTAATGCAATGAGTATAAATAGATGTGTTCTATCTCCATGTAGAGATACTCTAAACTCTTAACTCTTGCTTACTCTTGAATCCTAACTCTCATTCATAAGTAAAAGAACACACATCTAAGAACACAATATGCTCATTTTCAAGAGCAAGTTAGAATCCATTTATTGTATTCTAAATAGTTCTCTCCCAGATAGAACTTACTTTCTTCTAAGTCTTTTACAACAAATATTTTCTTTATTTGCTAAGAACTAGTGTGTAACTTTAGATTGTTTAGACATGTTTTATTTATCTTATCTTTCCGCAAACAATCTTGTAAAATCTGTATTGATCCTTCTTTATCAATATATATTTTAAATTTGAAAAGTTTACTATGTTTGTATTCAAACCCCCCCCCCTTTAGAAACTGTTATACACATCTTGTAGACCCTAACGGGACCAACATAAACTATTATAGCTATATTAAAAGTAGAACCTTTATTTTCTCTGTTTTAGAGGATGTATTTAGAGTAGTGTTTTGGTAACTTACTGTCACTTGTTTCAATTATAACCGTTATTAATATTAATTATAAATAAATATTACTAATATCAATGAATGTTGATTACTAATTA
>NW_020200696.1:82361-97995 GCF_001531365.2 Cynara cardunculus var. scolymus | reverse complement strand
ATAATATTTTTTAGTTTTTTTATCATCTTGTTTGTATTAGTTAATATATTATATTATTAAAGGTTTGTTTGAATAATATTTTAAAATATCATAATTGATTAATTTTTCATGATACCACTTTGGCCATTTTACATTCTAATAAGCTAGTTTTATCATATATGATTTAATTATCAGTTACCAGCTAGTTTAACATAGTATAAGGAAATGGTAGAAATGTTTTAATTAAGATGTACTAAAAATGGAATATGAAGAAGATTGGTTTGTTTAAGGAAATGCGGGTAGAAGTGTTTTATTTAACATGTAGCATCAAAAAAAGGGAAGTGGTTATATGATTAAATTGATGTATAAAAGATGTAAAGTAGAAGTAGGATTTAAACATCATCAAAAATACTTTATAGATATGAGGTTAATAACAATACAACAATTCGTGTTATGTCATGTTGTAAGAGCCAAAAAAGTTGTTGCTTAATAAAATTATCTTGGGTTTAATCATCGTCATTTGTGCATTAGAAATGTACATATAAAAGGGGCCGGGATGTTAATATGTTCATGTATGTGAGTGTGGAAATAAATATACAGTGATGGATCCAGAATTTATGTTCAGTGAGGTCACCTTTAAGGTAGACTAAAGGCCTGCAAAATCGTCCGATGTATTTTTTTAACCTAATTACATCGTTTCGAGGGATTTTTAAAGTTTTTTTTGTTGACTTTGAAGGATTTCTTAGTGTTTTTGTCAATTTCGAATAACTTTTTTTGGTTTTTTTGATTGATTTCAATAGATTTTTTTGATTAATCTCATTAGATTTTTTGGGTTAAAGTAACGGTTTCGATTGGGGTTAGGGGCCATGGAAAATATAATGGTGTGAAGTGAAAGGTAAATCATGTAAAATATAATGGTGTGAAGTGAAAGGTAAATCATGTAAAACCTAAGTTTTAACTTATGATTTTTTTTTGAGTTTTTGATTAGGGTTTTTCCATTGTATCTACCAAAAAACAAATTCAAGCTTTCATATATTAATTAAAAGTGATACGCTACTTAAAAGTGAATGCATTTCATGGAAGGAAAAAAAAAACCAAGGGGAATGAACGAGCGAGCAAATCAGTGAGAATGAATCCAATCATTTACATGTTGATGAGATAATGATTGTGGTTGAAAAAGATGTTTAAACGTAAATATGTATAGCAAATACAGTAAAGTGAAATAGTATTCTTGTCAAGATGTCACATTCATACATCAACGTTTGGATTGAAACCACAAAATTACATTGGTATACAAAACTTGGAGATAAGTTTGTGGGTTTTCCAACTCCAACCCTCGTATTTGTCGTCATCGAAATAAATATCAAGCTATCGTCCTTAACGAGTACTAACAAGGTAAGTCAATTTATCGTTTTTCACCAAGGATTAAATATCAAGTTCAAGAGGATTCGATCTAATGTAAGAAGATACTGATTTTAAAAAGTGATAAAAATAGTATTTTTGATTGGCTTGAATTAATGAACCAGAGTAAATTTTCCTTGGTTTGCTTTTAACACCATGAGGCTATATCAATTTCACAACAATAAATCGTTCTCACATTTGGAGATGATATATCACTCTCTGTTTTACCTGTTTATACAAATCACAACTTTTCCAAGTTAAAAATAAGCACTCTAGCTTTATATAAATCATATTCGTATACAATTGTTGAAAGAGTGAAGGGTTATGACAGCGTATACACGCAACACTTTGTTGTTTTTAAGAATTTGTTTACATCTTCTTGCCACTCAAGCCAATGTTGTACTTTCTAGATTTATATGGAGATATAAGAATCCACATATAGGTATAAGATGAAGATCTTGTGTATCGTACGTGACTTGCTTCAAGAACACTACATAAAATGTCATATGAGTGTAATAAGTGTTTCTCATGTGATCATAGTATGATAACATTTTTGACATAATGATGTTGAATTCTAATATGGTTAAGTCATACACCCTGATGTTAATTCTTCCCAGGTTGTAATAGAGTGAAATAATAGTCATTGGGTGTGTGATAATACTGTGATATGAGACTTGCATGATCTGAGAATAAATTTGTCGCTTATGCCAAGGAGTGCCTCTAGGCCCTTGATGTAATAAGATTGATGAAATGAATGCATGCTCAGATAGACAATAGATGATGCCAACCATGTATTGTGTTCGAATATGAGAATTTAGGATAAAGGGATATTTCCCTACACGAACATGATCAATTAAATTAATGATTGTTCTAAATCAGTTAATTTAGTAATTTGGGTAATGATAATATATTGTTAGATATTGATTTTCATTTATAATTATAAATATGATTTATAATTTTGTCAAATGATAAGGTTCCAGTGGGTCACATGTACATGACCACTTATGCCCAAAAAATATCATATTCGTAAAGCAGAAACATAGATGCACTCCTATGAACGTGGAAAATAGACTAGGAGAAGAAAATAATTAAAATGTTCTAGATAATGGAATTATTATTTAGTTAATTATATTTTAGTTGGAAAGAGGTTATTAGTTAAATTGATAAATGCTAGATGTTGATCCTCTCTTTAGTGCTTTAATGATAATCAATTTCAAGTATTTAGCAAGGTAACAAATCAAAATATTGAGCTCGAAGCTTCCTTCGTAACTCCCAAAACTTCTACGTAGTGGCTCCCTTCCACCACTACTTAGCTTTCAATTTGTCTCTGACATCTCTTTATGTTATTTGTACCAGTAACTAGTTGATGGTCCGACTTCCCCAGAGCCTGTGGTAGCATAGCCGAGAGGGTTCGAATCCCTCTCTTTCCGTTTATGTTGATGACTTTCCATTTTTTTCTAGTCGATCATTTCTGCATGATTTTTTTCTCATGCACTACCCTATTCAAACTTGAAAAGGATTTTTCTGATTCTCGAATAATGAGGGGCATATCTTTGGTGCACTAGTTATTGTGCCCAGGTTAGACGTCGAATTTAAGATGGAGAATTTCCAAAGTTATTTCGGGCCATTTGGGGCGTTAATTTACCCACTAAAATATCACCTCGGCTTTTTGCCACCTGGGGCTGTAGTATGTTCCAACCCGAACGACGCCTTTGGCATCCAAGGGTCATGCATCGAGAAATAGAACTAACTAATCCTAAGGCAAAGGTCGAGGGTTCGAATCCCTCTCTTTTTGTACCTTCACCTAATTCACCGATCTTACTAATGTTTCACACTATTCGACGGTCATGTCCCTCAGAGCTCACTAAGTTATGCTCAGTTAGGTACACTTAACGTTTGTTAACTTATCAATGTAAGTTTGCTCCCCTAAAGATCTTATTCGAACATGTGATGAAGTGATCAAGATTCCCATAGTTTAAAAGAAGCATCAACTTAGTCGAAAACAACGTTGAAGAAAAAGATAGGAAAAGCTAAAATGATTTCAATGTTGATCCCATCTATCATAAAGAGCCCTGAAGAAACGACAAGTCACTGAAGATGCTTTCAACGCTGATTAAACACTGAAACAAATGACTTGTTGATAAAGTTACTATACTCTCTTAAAAAGCAAGGCTGACCCACTACAACAAAGTGACAAAGGTAGAGTACAACTATTGCTTTATTGTCCCCTTTCATGCATGACCACCACTCTGGTATATTGTTCCCTATCTATTAAAAATGACTAGAGAAAGGACAAGCGTGCTTTGCCCATCCTCTATCATAGTGAGACGTGGATTGTACTAATGAAGTGCATTAAATACATAATATATAATTTCTACGTGTGAGTCGAAGATAGCTACTATTCATCCGTATATTCTACACGAGAGATTGTGTGTTCTTCGTGTAATGTCAATAGGTTTTACTTTATCGTATTTCATAAACAATTTGAAATTCTTTTATTGAAATTGTACAAACCATAACAACCATTATTATCCAATTTGGAACCAACAATAGATATATTATTTAAATGGTTACAATTTAGTTGGATAAAATTATGATAATTTAAAATTAAATTATAGGAGGGTATTATTCCACATTATCACTTATAGAAGAGCTTCTATGAGATGAAAGCTCTATATAAGAATGTGAAAACAGTTGAATTATATACGTGTTATCGTAACCTAACAAATTTAATTTTATCAATATACAATGATTAACATGTCTGTAAATTATTAAAATAGCTTCAAACCACAAACACTATAGAAAGTAGTGAGCAACAAATGGTTTTTTTTTGGAGGGCAATGAGCTGTAAAGAAATGTAAATATAAAAAGCAAGAAACTAATGTCCTTTTATGTTGCTCGAATCATCACTAACTTATTCCACACTATGTATTTCTAGACCTTCCTCTCATTTAATATTAATAAGTTTTTTGTCTTCCTTCTCAAATAAAAGAAGGTGTGCTTTACACTTTTTGCAGAAACCTTCGTCACCACACTTTGATTTCTTTTACTTTTAAGCTTTATGTTACTCCTCACAAAAAAATCATATGATTTTCTCCGAGGCAAGAAATTTTACCTTATTGCTCTAGACTTCCATAACTGATCCAAATACATTTGAAAAGTTAACCTGAAAATAAATTCGATGATGAAGAGCCCATACATTGTTTTCATCCTGATAATTTATTCAAAAAATACGAAAAGAACCTGAACTCTCTAAATGGTAAAACTTAAAATGAAAATGAAAAGGCAATGAATGATGCATAATTTATTACATACTTTTAATTACTTAATAATTAGGTATGTGTGTGTATATATAATATACAAAAATATATGGTGCGGTGTTGGTTTGAACTGCAGTTGGACAATTCAAAACCTCTGGCTAAAAGTCAATTATCTTTTTCTCAATAACATCCTTACTACGATTTCCAATAAGAACCATGATCCTGAATCTTTAATCACAAAGAAATAAGGATTTAAAGCCATCGGAATCTTAAAGGATGTAATAGTATGAGTTATATCATATAACACACATACAATTGTAATCCTTATATCCAAAGATACACATTTCCTTGATATGTCACCCTTATTCCAAATTACACATCTCCTTGATATGCTACCATTATCTCAAGGTATACATCTCCTTAATATGTCACCCTTATTTCCTCATAAAAAATTTACAGATTATTCCCAATCAAAATAAACCGAAGTCATAAACGTCCTGATGGAACATTATATGTGTTTTATCCAAAAACAGATCCAATAAAAATATTGAGTACTTTTCTTTTATCATTTTAAAAAGGAATGTTATATGATTAACATAATTCACTTGTGAATAAAATACTCATTAAATAATTGGTTATCAAAATATCTTTAGCCAAAATACATAACCGGTCAACTCTCAACAATCCAGTCAACATAACTACTTGGCCGGATTTCATCTCCGGTCAAGCCTTGGCTGGATTACATATCCGGTCAATATACCATATATTTCCAACAGATTTAAATCTGTGAATCCCAAATATCAATCACAATCAGATAAATTCTTCAAGAACACAATTAAGAGGAGAGAGAGATTTTCACCAAGTTTGTATGTGTATTTCTTGAGAGAGAATTACAAAGTGATTAGCATGAACTAATTACAATTAAGCTACTAAAAGCTATTTATACTAGCAAAGTAGTAAAGCTAACTATTACAAAACAATTACAAAATGAGAGAACTTGAATATGACATTTAAGCACAATCTTGAACCCAACAATCTCCCCCTTTGGATTCAAGTTTGAGACATTGTGAATCTTGACTTTCTTATCCCAAGAAGTGTCTCAAGCCTCCTTAAAGCACTCCGGTATTGCAACTTGTCATCTAGCAGGTTCAGAGCATTAATTAGAAGATACCTCTCCTTCGGACTCATTCTTTCCGATTCTACGGCTTTATCGTTGTCAGCTTTAATCGTCTCAAGTGCCTGACGCACCATCCTTATACTACCATCACTGTACTTGTTCAGCTCACTGAATCTCATAAACTTCTTCATCCGATCTTCAGCACTATAAACCACACCAAACTCTGAATCTTCAAGAATGATATACAGAGGATAGCCTTCAATATCTTCAAGTTCTTGGTCTGGTCTTTTCAAATTAATGATCTTCTGATTATCTTCAAGATCCATTTGGATATCTAGAACCATCGATATTTTGACATGACTCCTCATATATCTCTTGATAGCTTCAAGAGCAGTAACTGCTCTTTCTCTTCTAACAGTAAGATTCCGTAGTTCATGATTCATATGCTCAAGATCTTCTAAATAGAGATTTGAGAAGTCCGCTTCGCTGAACGTCCAGACCTGTCCATCCTGTCTTGTAACTGTAAACACAGGATACCAAACTCTAAGGAGTTTATTGGCATCAATTTGTTTGATGGACACAATGCGATGTCTGGTCCGTACTTGGCTAATCGGAAGGTGCTTCGCTTTGAGAAAATGCTTATATTCCAAACTATAATCTCGGGTTTCTTTATAAATCCCAAGAATTTTGTCTGCGCTAAGAGCTTCGCGGTGCCGAAGAAAGATGCCGAAGTAGATGTCTTCCAGGTAAGGTTCTCTAATCCGTGCTCTGTCATAACCTAGAACATTAGCTAGTATTGCAAACGGCACGTAATTCTTAGTAAATATTTCTGTAGGATCATATGCCGTTCTTGGAGTTTCTGAAACACCATGATCAACTGCGGTGGAAGGTTAAGAAGGAGTCTGATGATCACCCTGGAATGGAAAGATTGGTTCATCTTCATTGATGTCAGCTTCAAAGTCAAAGTACATTCCAGATGACTCATCAATATTAAATGTCTTCACCAAAGTCTTGAACTCCACCAAGTTCTTTAGAGAAAACTTCATTAAAACCAACGTTGGCAGACAAATCCAAAAGCAACCTTGTCTCTACTGTGGAGTCCGCCGGCTTTTCAACCATTGGCTCGATCATAGGATTTGTCTCCAAGGCTATTTCCTCTTCAACTATTACCAGGCCTGTAGTCCTTTCGCTTGTTCTTTCTGGATCGGGACTTTCAACATTAACCGCTTCAGAATCTGGCTCCCTTTCAACACTTTCAACATGAACTGACGACTCAGCCAACCTCTGTCTTTTTCTCTCCCCCACATCATGCCTTCATTTCAAGGAGGTGGCCTGAGCGCGACACATATCTTCTAAGATCGATACCCTTTCGGATAAAGCATCTATAGAATTCTTCAAAGCTTGAATGTTGGATGTAATTAGCTTGCTAACTTGTGAGAAATTTGCAACAACTACATCTTGGAAGGCCAAAAACTCTGAGGCCCGAACAATTAGGTTTTCATCTACAAGTTGTCGAAGGAGCCCAACCAAGTCTGCATCAGCTGCATCTGGATTCTGAGAAGACATAAATTTTGCATATAACAACGATTTAAGCTAATCCACCGATTGTTCTTGTGCCCTCGGAGGTTCAGGAACATGCGGTGGTGACGACACAAACAGTTGTTCATCAACTACCGGCTCCTTTCCCTTCATCATTCTCTTCAGACTAAGAATTTAAGCTTCCATGTGATCCTAAACAGCCTTTAGGGAGCCGTCCAAATACTCCCTTGACACGGAGTCGGGTAAACTCACACCTGGATCACTTAGATTACCAGTTGTAACAACAGTTGAAAAAACTGTTATGCCTACATTCAGTATTGGCGTGATATTAGCACTGGTAGGACTTCCGACCTGTCCTAGTGGTAAGTCAATAGACTCCACTCTGGTCATTCCGGCAAGTTCACTAATAACTGCAATTTGAGCAACAGATGCTCTTGACTCGTGTGTACCTAAGTGTATCAGCTGTAGACTCGAGGTGCACATAATCGATTTCGTAGGCTGGGGCAGAGGCCTACTATCTTCAATATCCACATTCTCCGAATGAGAAGCAGATAGATTATATGCAAAGTCCCCATGAGAAGATGAAACAACTGCTTGTTGAGAAGCAGTTGAGTGGCCGAGAGGGGTGTGCAAATGCATAGCTGGGCTAGCTATGTCTGTTTCAATACTAACATTCAATGAATGAATGTCGATGGCATATGTGGGTGCCCGACTAACTGTATCAGTTGGGATTTGAGCATTATCTTCATTTTGATCTCCACTCACACTCTCACCATCTTTTTCTCCTTCCCTTTCACTCATCCTCTCAATATTTTCAACTTGAATGCCCTCATCTCCTTCAACTGGAATATCTTCCAGTAAACGATCGAAATCATCGTAGGTATCACCAAAATCCTCATCAACATTGAAAGATAACGAATTTAGACTTGGGCAAGTCTGTGGACCTTGAATTTCAGAAAATATATCTTCAATGTTTTCAATAACTGCTCCCACTTGAATATTCTGAGAAAGCACCGGATGAGCAGTATTAGCAGCACCATCATTATGATCGTCATTATCATCATCATTATTAGCATCACCATGAGTTGCCTCATCATCAGATGTAGTATCTTCCAAGCTTGAATAAGCTGTGGAAGTACTGTCAGTTGAAGTACTGTGCTGATCAGAGTCTCCCCACTCTAGATTACCCCTCTCATTTACATTTTCTCTCGGCTCACAACCCTGTTCAGGTAACCCGTGTTCCAGAACTCCCTCAGCTATATCTAAACCCTCTTCCTCAACTTAGGCATGGGTTGATCCCGGGGTAAGTTCAATTGGTTCTGGTTGAGCTATAGGATCTATCACTCTCCTATAATCTATAACACACTGAGCACTCTGATCAGCGTAGGCAAATAACTCAGGTGGGATTTCCATAATCGAATCCAAATCTTCAACTTCCGTGTGTTGACGAATACGTGTCATGACAAACGATGGCCCAACTTCAATGTTTGTCCTGGCCGGAATGTCATCATTGGTGTTCATCATGGCTTTGATGATCAAATGTAAAAATCTCTGAAACGGCACAAACTTTCTTGTTTTTGATGGGAATCGTTTGGCATTGACCAACCCAACTAGTTCATTCCAGATGATAAGCGCGTAATCATTGTTGCACGTGTATACAATGTCGTGGAAGAACTTAAGAAAGGTACTGCTGCAGGTGTCAATTCCGACAGTCTTGGATGTCAGGCACCGGTTGAGGATAGAAAAAAGTAGGTGCCATATTGACGGAAGAAATCGTCTTTTGAACTAAGATGGATTAGTTAACTCTTGCGAGTATCCTAATCTCTTGATGTCTCTGCATAGCTCGTCATCGGTGACTATCTGTTACAAAACCTGTCGAGGTTGGTCCCGGTAGACGTAGAATTCTTTTAAGCCGTTTCAAAGTCAGTCGACTTGTGTATTCGTCTACATTTCCTTCGAAGAAGTAAGTATCGCCATCTTTATAAGGGTAAGTGTGTTCCATAACTGTTGAAGGTATACCATCGGGACAGAAACGTTAGCTGAAAGGGCATATGAGATAGGGTGTCCATGAAGTATTTCTGGTATGATTTTGTATTCGGAAAACATATTGAAGTTGAAATGGTGGTTGTTTGGTTTTATTTCGAGATAAAAGCATTGGGGTAATAATGTTTCATCTGGTATTGGGTTATTTGTTGGCTGGTTTGGGTTGATGAGGTTGTCAAATCTGACAGAAGGAATGTGAGATTCCTCGTCAGACTGATGATGTTCAGCCATTTTTACTTGTAAAAATCATGAAATGTTAGATCCAGATAAAGAAGTATTCAATGCTAATACCCGATAACAAAACAAATATTTCTAAAAAAATTTAAAAAAACTTAAAAAGATAAAAAACTAAAAAAAATAAAACTAACTACAAAAAATTAAAAAAAAATTAACTAAAAAAATTAAACTAAAACTAAAAATCTAAACTAAAAAAAATTAACTAAAACATATTAAAAGAAAAAAAATAACCTAAAAAAAATTAAAGTAAACAAAAAATTTCTAATTTTTTTACTAAACTAAAAACAAAAAAAAATCAAACTAAAGAAAATAAACCAAGCGGATTACAAATCCGATCAAAACCAAAAAAAAAAAAAAAAACTAAGTCAAAACTAAACCGGACAACTCATACCGGTTGAGGTTGATCGGATTAAAAATCCGGTCATCTTCTCCGATGAGAAATCCGATCAAAACCCTAAATCGACTAAAAACTAAAACTAAAGCTAAGACTAAATTGAACAAAATAAAAAAAATCTAACCTAAAAATCAATTAACAAAACACAATTAAGATCTTGAGCGATTTATTAGAAGCGATTTTTTTTTATTCATTTACAGATTCAACATTAAGTCCAAATACGATTAAGATTCAATTTAGGTTTCAATTTATTATACAGTCCAAGAACGAAGTCCAAAAGTAAGATCAAGTCCAAATATTATACGATAGGAACCTTAGATTCAAAGATGAAGAGAAACAGAGATCAATTGAAGAGTTCTTGAAGAACACGAGCGATTTAGTACTCGGAGACGATGATGAATAGTACGAGCGATAAAGATGAGAGTAAAAAGTGAAAGGTAAAAATCGGATGAGAATTTATAGGAAAGAAGAGTAACCTTTCAACTTCTAATCCGATCAAAGGTTGTCCAGATTAAGATAAATCGGACAAAGGGTTGTCCGATTTAGAAAACGCTCTCACAACTAAGTCATAAATCGGACTATAAACCGCACAAGGCACAAGCGATTTAAACATAAATCACACAACGAGACAAGCGATTTAGAGATAAATCGCTCAATGAAACAAGCGATATAAAGGAAATAGCTCAAAGAGATAAGCGATTTAGAGATAAATCGCTCAAAGAAACGAGCGATTTAGACTTAATCTCAAATCAAATTCATACATCAGATGATAAATCGCACAACAAACAAGCGATTTACTAAACCGCACAACTCCTTGAAACATATCAAATCTTATCCGGATAAGAGTTTATCGAATAGCCTTTTGTCCGGATTAGCCTAAATTGGACACTGCTTTGTCCAGATATGAGATAAATCGGATAAAGTGTTGTCCGGATTAGTCTAAATCGGCCAAACACTTATTCTTCTAAACTCTTAAATCTTTCAAAAATTAGATATTGTTCGATAACCTGTAAGAGAAAAATTAAACTGTTAGTACATACAGATGTTTTTACTCCCCCTCAAAATATGAATCAGTAAAATATGAACAAAATTCCATAATCCCCCTCAAATATAAATTTCCACTATCAAAAGATTTAAAATCACATAAAAAAATGAAATACTGATTTGTATTAAAAAATTTAGATATTTTGAACAAATGAATTTGAATTAAACACAGTTCAATTAATTGAACTGTTTTTAAGAAAAAATTAAAATTTCAAATTTAACATGCCTAACTTAGATACTAGAAAGCTGAAGCGTTTTTCATCTAAAGCTTTCGTAAATAAGTCGACTAATTGAAATTCTATATTTACAAAATACAATTCAATTGTTCTTTTTTCTACATGATTTTTAATAAAGTGATACCGGATATCTATATGTTTGGTCTTAGTGTGTTGAACAGAATTACATGATATTGCAATGGCACTCTTCGAATCACAATAAATGGGAATTTTATTAAAATTAAAAACCGTAGTCTCTAAGCTGTGTCTGCATCCATAATACTTGAGAACAACAGTTAGCAGCAACAACTTATTCTGCTTCAGCGGTAGAGATAGATACACAATTTTGTTTCTTGGAAGCCCAACTTACGAGTTTATCTTCTAGAAATTGTAGATGACCCGAGGTACTCCTCCTGTCCAACATACAACCTGCATAATCTGCATCTGAGTATGTTGTTAGTTCAGAGCTAGTACCCTTGGGATACCAGAGTCCAAGATTAGCAGTCCCTTTCAGATAACAAAAATGCGCTTAACGGCACTTGAATGGGACTCCTTTGGATAAGCCTGATATCTAGCACAAAGATGTGTTGAAAACATAATATGTGGTCTACAAGACGTTAAATACATCAAAGAACCAATCATGCCTTGATATGTTTTCTGATCTACAGCTTTTCCAGATGAATCAGCATGTAGTTTGGTACCATGAGCCATAGGTGTTTTGCTAGATGAACAATTTTCCAAATTAAATTTCTTCAGGATATCAAAAATATATTGTAACACCCCCATTCCGAAGAAAAGGGAGGTTGCTTTAAAACGTAACAGGGCCGCTATATAAAACCTCCAAAATATAGTCTCCAATACAAAGAAATAAAATAAAATCTTTCAATAACGAAATTGAATATATATCTCCAAATATAGAATTAAAGGTCTCCCAACAAACCACTTCCAGTATCTTCCAACAACTTGAAGAAGAAGAAAAAAAATCCAAAAGCAACCCAAAAAGAAAAAATCTATTCTAATAGCCAAAAGAAAAAAAAAAGAATAAATTTTA
Organism: Cynara cardunculus var. scolymus; assembly: GCF_001531365.2. NCBI lineage: Eukaryota > Viridiplantae > Streptophyta > Magnoliopsida > Asterales > Asteraceae > Cynara > Cynara cardunculus. The sequence continues at coordinate 85,715 of NW_020200696.1, read as the reverse complement.
ATAAGTGAAATGACATATCACTAAAGTCTCGAAACCTTTGAAACCAAGATCCTGGTCTACTCTCTGTCACAAGACTTAGCCGCCCCCTTGATTACCTGCCATTAGGAATAAGAAAAAAAAACACGGCTGAGCCAAAAGCCCAGTGGACGGATAAACAATTATAGTAAAATGGTAACACGAACATGCCAAAATTGATCTCAAGACATCGAACCAAACGAGTACCAAAATCTTAAAAAATCAACAAATAACATAATCATACGAAATCATATGAAGGGACAAATCGAGCTCGAAAACGCATACACTTGCATATTAACTAACATGACAAGTGTCAGACATATGGCCACACAGGCTTGTATGTTGAACTCCAGATCCACACGTACCAAATGTGAGATGTGGCGTTGGACACTACACAGACATCCACCCTACAAACGAATCATATGTGCTAGGGCCGACCCATATGCCTCCTAAATATAATATCCATCACACCAAAATAGCTCTCAAAAGAGCATAAAAGAGGAGACGTCGTTGACTGATCACACTGCCACGGTTAGTGTCATGTCATCGGTGCCACAATGACGTGCCTATGGTACTCCCATAGGTGGTTAGTAGCTCGAGTTACCCAGAGTTGAATTGTCACAACAAATGTGATGTTATACGTCTTACATAAGGTCAATAAATAACGAAGTCAAACGAAAAGTCAAACATAAATCAAGTAAGGAATTATGTTAAATAAACAAGTAGTCGTAATATAAAGTGGCTCAATTCGAATAATACATAATCGATCAAAAGTACCAACATATGTACTTTTAGAGGTAAAAATCGTACCAAAATATTACCGAACAAATAAACGTATTATTTTGGAGAAAACACATACTTGTACCAACATTGACCCACTTAAATAACATGATTAGAAAGTGGATTTCTTACGATATGTACGACATAGAACAATTGCAAGTGAATGGAAATGCGGTACAAAAGAATATCAATAATCGTGAGTCAATCAATCCGAGTTGAAAGAAAGCTTAAGGGCTCGTAAACAGATGTAAATGAATCAAATGAATGAATAGAATTAAGAATCCGTATCTTAAACTTCACAAAACTTATCAATTTTCCCAAGTTTATTCCTTTATATCTGTCCTAAACAAACACCCAAACTTACTATTAGTCATAATTGATAACTTGATGGCATAATGAAACTAATGCACTTTAACGACTAAAAAATGTAACTAAACTCAACTAAATCCTATCAATATATATATATATATATATATATATATATCCATACTATTCAAACCACAAAAGGAGTTTACGCAACTGAGACTCAACTCCCTTTCGGACAGCCCCTTCCCAAGAAGATAAGCAGTCTAAACGAAAAGGTCACGTCTTTTGAACGGCTAAAAAAACAGCAGCAAACTCGACTGAAAATCGAGTGTTTTGACCCGGGTTTTTTTAGGCGATTCAATTCTTTTGGCGATAAAATAACGACAATTATATGCACCAACATTAAGCACATACAAGATCAAATTCGAGATGAAAATGAGAAGATATTTTGGGTTCTAAAGACGATTTTGACAAACCCCTAGTTGCTGCCATTATTATTGACCGAATCGGTGACCTTCGAGTCACCGAAACAACTCAAATCTTCCTTAAACAATCTCAAAATTTATAACCCAGCTACTAAATGTATAGATTCGAGACCTGGACAAAAACTTACCTCGAACCGACAAGAAATCGATGGAACCTTGCTTGCTATTGGCCGTCGGTTTCCCTCCTAGGTTCTCGATGGACTCTTCCAAGCTCTTAGGGTTTCTCTCTTGCGATTATCACAATTAGAGGAATTAGGGTTAGGTTAAATAAGAGTTAGGGTTAGGTTAAATAAGAAAAAAACCCTAATCTACGTAAACCCTAATCTAAATACAAAAGCCCAAGCCCATCATCCAAATTGCAAAGTTAAAGTGGGTTATGCAGAACTAACCCCTCAAGATTGGTCAACTTCCTAAACTAACCCAAACTTCAATATATATATCTTTTTTATACAAGCACAAATATATATATATATATATATATACACACACACACACATACATATATCGGACAGGTATTACATATATTTTGTTTGACAGATAAAAATTCCCGAAGATAATTGTTTGACTTGAAGTCCTAAAAAGAAGTTCATCTCACCCATCATACTCATTTTAAAACGAGAAACCATTAAGGCAGAAAAGTTTTTGCAGTATTTTGGGTTCGTAGATCCAAATATTATATCATCTACATAAATTTGTATCAAAATAATATCTGACTTCTCTTTTTAATAAAGAGGGGTGTGTCAATGTTACCTTTCGAGAAACCTGATTTTACCAGAAATTCTGATAAGATATCGTACCAGACTCTTCGTGCTTGTTTAAGACCGTATAAAGCTCTGTCAAGGATATATATGTGATCTGGCTTTGTCTGTGAAATGCCCAAAATCATACAAATCTGAATCAAATCTCAAGAATTAAGAACAAGATGAAATTTAGAGAGAAATGATCACCAAATCTTATGTAGATTTCTTGAGAGAATTTATAGTCACAATTATAGCACTAATCTCAGAAATTATAGAAGTTAATGACAATTACAAGGCTAATGACTATTTATACTAAGGAAAACATTAAACCTAACTATTACAAAGCATATTAAAGGAGAACTTGAATACAATCTTTAACGCACATACTTGAACCCAACATTTTCCCCCTTTGGATTCAAGTTCGAACACTCGTAAATCTTGTCTTTCTGAGTCCGAGAAGTTTCTCCAGCTTCCTCAGTGCATTCTGATATTGTATTTTCTCCTCAAGTAGATTCAGAGCATTGATCAACAAATATCTATCATTTGAACTCCTCTCTGACTCTGCAGCTTTATCATTATTAATTCTCCTCGTATCCAGCGCCCGTCTCACCATTCGAATAGTCCCATAAGAGAATTTGTTCAGCTCACTGAACCTCATGAACTTCTTTATCCGACCCGTAGCATTGTATATCACCCAAACTCCGGTTGTTCAAGAATCATGTAGAGTGGATATGTAATAATCTGGTTTATTTTGGTTATATATATATATATATATGTAAATGTGTGAGAGTATTAATTTAAAAAGGAAAAAAGGGAGGTCGGTTGGTGAACCGCCATCACCTTTCCTTGTTTATYGTATTGATATATATATAGTATTATGAAGTAAAAGACACACACAGATACTATATTTGGAAAGTGTTTGCTYTGGTGAGTTTTAAAGAATTGCAGCAAGGAGAAGAAATCTACAAAAGCTTTGATACTCAATTCTAAAAGGTGAGTGTATTTGAGCTTTGAATATGAATTGCTTT
>NW_020200696.1:48087-78451 GCF_001531365.2 Cynara cardunculus var. scolymus | reverse complement strand
TTAACCTGTTTTGCAGGACAGCGTGCTCTGAAAGATAAAGGCAAGGGAAAAGTCTAATTGTTGATATTATCTTGTTATGCTTATGTATTAAAAATACATTTTGATAGTTCATATTTTGTAATAATACTATTTTAGTATTATGAGTATGATGATGTGAATTACATGTAATTGGAATGTGAGGGTTGTTACAGGATAAGCTTCAATGTCTTCCAGCTCTTGATCAGGTCTTTTCAAATTGATGATTCTCTGATTATCTTTAAGTCCCATTTGGACATCAATAACCATAGAAACTTTGACGTGACTGCGCATAAACCTTTTGATCACACTAAGGGCAACAAAAGCTCCATATTTTCTGTTTGTCATGTTTCGGATTTCGTGGTATATATACTCCAGGTCTTCTAAATACAAGTTTGAGAAGTCAGCTTCACTAAATCTCCAGACCTTACCATCTTGTCGTGTCACCGTGAAAACTGGATACCAGACTCTGAGAAGTCTTTGAGCATCAATTTGTTTAATTGAAACAACTCGATGTTTGGTCCTTACTTCACTGATAGGGAGACACTTGGCTTTGAGGAAGTTCTTGTATTCCAAACGATATTCTTTGGTTTCCTTGTGGATACCAAGAATCTTATCAGCACTTAGAGCTTTGCGATGCCGGAGGAAGATGCCAAAATAGATGTCTTCAAGATAAGGCTCTCAGATTCTAGCCCTGTCATAGCCTGGAACGTTTTCTCGAACAGCAAATGGCACGTAATTCTTCATAAAAATCTCGGTCGGATCAAATGGCTCTCTGGGAGTATCGGATGCACCAGCTTCAACTGTAGTGGAGGGTTCCGGCAATGTCTGACGATCACCCTGAAATGGGAATACTGGGTCTTCATCATTGTTGTCAGCTTCAAAGTCAAAATATAACCCATATGACTAGTCAATATTATCAATATCTTCTCCGAAATCTTGTTCTTCACTCAATACAGTAGCAAAAACATCATTAAATCCGACATTGGCCGACAAGTCCAGTAGCAACCTTGTTCCTACCGTGAAGTCCGCCGGCTTTTCAACCATTGGCTCGATCGCTGGACTTGTCTCCAATACATCATCAACTTCCATAACTATCGCCTCAATGATTCTTTCCCTTGTAGATTCCAGGGCAGAACCTTCAACATTAAGGTCTTGAGTAGCTGGCTCTCTTTCAACACTTAGAGCTCGAGCAGACGACTCAACCACCCTTTGTCTTTTCCTCTCCTCCTCATGATGATCAGGATCTTCTCGGTCATCATGCCTTCGTTTGAGTGAGGTGGCCTGAGCTCGACAAGTTTCTTCCAGAATAGATACCCGTTCAGAAAGGGCATCAATTCAACTTTTAAGAACTTGGGTGTTTGATGTAATTAACTTACTAACTTTGGTGAAGCTAGAAGCAACCACATCCTAAAAGACCAAAAACTCTTAGGCTCGAACAGGGGGGTTTTCATCAATTTGCTGTCGCAGGAGCACAACCAAATATGCATCTTCTGCATCAGGATTTTGGGATGACATCAGTTTAGCATAAAACAAAGATTTAAGCTCGTCCACCATTTGCTCTTGTACCGTCGAAGGCTCAGGTACAGGCGGTGGTGATGGCGCAAATGGATGTTCTTCTTCTACTTTCTCCTTCCCCTTCAACAATATTTTCAAACTAGCAATCTGAACATCCATATTGTCTTGAACAACCTTTAGGGCGCCGTCCAAATATTCCCTTGACATAAAGTCTGGTAAACTAACTCCTAGATCATTTAGATTACCAGTTGAGACAACAGTTGAGTAAACTATTGTGCCTACGTTCATTGTTGGCATAGTGATAGCACTAGTAGGACTTCCGACAGGTCCTTGTGGGAGATCAATTGACACCATCATGGTCGTTCCGGCGAGTTCACTAAGAACTACAATAGGAGCAACAGATGCTCGAGACTCTTGTGTACCAAAGTGTATCGACTTTAGACTCGAGGTGCACAGAATCAAAGTCGTAGGCTGGGGAAGCGGCCTACTTATTTCAATATCTACATTCTCCAAGTGAGAAGTAGATATCATATGTGCTAAGTCCCTGTGTTGAAATGAAACAGCTGGTTGTTGAGAACCAGTTGAGTGGTCGGGTTGGGTGTGCAAGTGCATAGCTGGGCTAGCTATGTCTTCTTCAATACCAACATTCAACAAATGAATGTCGATAGCAGATGTGGATGCCCGGCTATGTGTATCCGCTGAGATAGGAGCTTGATATTGATTTTGTGCTCCACTCTCACACTCACCATATTTTTCTACTTCCCTTTCACTCAACCTCTCAGCATTTTCTACTTCAGCTCCCTCATCTCCTCCTTCTACTGGAATATCTGACAAGTCTTCCAGCATACGATCATAGTCATCAGGTCTGGTTCCAAAATCATCAACATTAAGTGATAAGGAATGCAGACTTGGACAAGTCTGTGGAGCAACAAACTCTGAAAAAATCTCATCAATATTATCAACCACTGCTCCTATTTGAATATTTTGTGAAGGAATCGGTTGAGCAGGGTTGTCAGAATCATCATCATCATTGTCATTATCATCATCATCACCCAGAGTTGCCTGATTTTCAGATATTGTATCTTCCGAACTTGATGAAGTCGAGGAAGTATTATCAGATGAAGTACTATGCTGATCAGAGGCTCTCCGCTCTTGTTCACCCCTCTCAATTACATTTTTCCTCAACTCACACCCTTGTTTAGGTAACTCGTGTTCCTGAACGCTCTCACCTACAACTAAACCATCTCTCTCAGCTGAGGCATGTGGTAAGTTCAACCGGTTTTGGCTGAACTATAGGATCTATCACTCGTCTATAGTCTATAACATTCTAAGCCTTATGATCAGCGAAGGCAAATAGCTCGGGTGGAATTTCCATGATTGAGTCGAGATCTTCAACTTCAGTATGTTGCCGAATTCTAGTCATGACAAACGTTGGCCCCATTTCACTGTAAGCTCTGGCAGGGATGTCATCGTTTGCGTTCATCATGGCTTTTATGATAAGTTGCAGAAACAGTTGAAAAGGCACGAACTTTCTGGCTTTTGACGGAAATCTCTTAGCATTAACGAGCTCGACCAGTTCATTCCATATGACGAGGGCATAATCATAGTTGTGCGTAAAGACTATCCCATGGAAGAACTTCAGGAATGAACTACTGCACGTGTCGATTCCCCCAGTTTTTGAAGTCAGACATCTGTTTAGGATTGAAAATAGTAGATGCCAGATCGACGGTAGGAAACGCGTTTAAATTGAGACGGGTTAGTCAGCTCTTGCGAGTATCCTAACCGTTTGATATCACGACAGAGTTGGTCGTCTGTAACAAATGTCTCAAAACCTGTGGATCCTGGTCCAGGAAGTCGTAGTATTCTTCTAAGTCTCTTTAATGTCAATCGGCTGACATATTCATCTACGCTTCCTTCGAAATAAAAAGTTTCTCCATCTTTGGCCAGTGTAAGTGTACTCCAGAACTGCTGTAAATACACCATAGGAACTGGTGTGTGGGTAGAAAGAGAGTAGGCTATTGGGTGTCCGCGCAAGATTTCTGGGATTATTTGGTATTCGGCAGGCATATCGAAGCTGAAAGAATGGTTGTTGGGTTTTATTTCTAGATAGTGGTATTGTGGGAAAAGGGTTTCATCGGGTATAAGCTGGTTAAATGGCTGAGGAGGGTGAGGTATGTTGTCAGACCTGACAGAGGGAATGTGGGATTCCTCGTCAGACTGATGTTGAATATCCGCCATTTACCTGTAAAATATCTAAAAATATTAGAACCCGAATTAATCGAATAACAATAATTTCAAAAAAAATTGAAAAGAAATTGAAAACATAAAAAAACAATTTAATCTAAAAAAATAACACTAGAAAAAGAAAAAAAAATTAACTAAACAAAATCTAAACAAAAAGAAACTAAAACTTAAAGAAAAATTAACAAAAATTAAAAACAAAATTTACCTAAAAAATCCAAAAAAAAAATCAATACTAAAAAAAATAAAGAAAAAAAATTCTAAAAAAAATTAACCGGATTCAATATCCTGTCAAAACAAAAAATTTAAAAAAAATTATAAGACACAAAACCTAAATCGGACAAAATCAACCGGATTAAGGTTGATCGAAGTAAACTCCGGTCACCTTCTCCGATGAGAAATCAGGTCAAAACACGAAAAACCCTAAAACGATTAAAAACAAAAATTAAACCTAAACTAACCTAAGACTATCGATCCAAAAGGATTTAACTCTTTTAAGGTTCATTCGATTTATGGTCTAAATTTGTTCGATTTAGATTCAAAGATTATGAGATTCAAAATGTAACAATCCAATATGTTCAAATCAAAGTCCTAGATTATGAAGTCAAGGAATGATATTCGAGTTTAAATGGAACACATGTAAACCTTAGAAGTTGAATAGATGAAGGAACATATTATAATGAAGCTGTTCTGGAAAGTCTTGAGTGATTTAACAGAGAGTAAGCGGAGATGACGATGAATAGTGATAAGCGATTTAAGATAAATGTAAAATGTGAAAAGTAAAAATGAATCGAGTATTTATAGTCAAAGTAAAAAACTGTTCAGATTCTAAACCGCTCAAAGCTTATCCGGATTAAAATAAATCGGACAAGAGGTGTCCGATTTAGAGAATATGAAACAACTAAGTGTAAATCCGGACAATAAATCATTCAAGGCATAGGCGATTTAGAAGAACACCGGTCAAGAGTCATCCGGTTTAAGAATAAACCGCTCAAGAGTCAATCGATTTATGAATAAATCGCTCAAAAAAGGAGTTAAATCGCTCAACAAAAGAGTTAAATCGCTCAACAAATAAGCGATTTAAAGACTTGAAAGTACAAATGAGATAGGCGATTTAGGAATCCTCTCAAAGTAACCAAGCGATTTACAATTCCGCTCAACTCCTTGTAAACATATCTAACCTTATCCGGATAAGAGTTTATCATATAGCTTTTTGCCCGGATTAGTCTAAATCGAACAAGTATTATCAGGATTTACAATAAATCGGAAAAGTGTTGTCCGGATTAGTCTAAATCGGCCAAACACTTATACTTTTAAACTCTATATCTTTTAAAAATTAGATAATGTTTAAATACTTGTAAGAAAAATTTTAAACTGTTAGTCCAAAACAGATAAAGTCACTCCCCCTCAAAATATGATCAGATAAACAAAATAGATAAAAATTCACACTCCCCTTCAAATATAGATTCCCACGATCAAGAAATTTAAAATCAGATAGAAAAATTGAAACACTGACTTGTATTTAAAAAAATACTGATATTTGACCAAATGAATTTGAATTAAATACATTTCAATAAATTGAACTGTTTTAATAAAAATTCAAAATTTCAAAACAAGCATACCTAACTTAGATACAAGAAAGTTAAAGCGTTTTTCATCTAAAGTTTTCGTAAATAAGTCAGCTAATTGAAATTCTGTATTTACAAAATACAGTTCAATGGTTCCTTTTTCTACATGATAATTAATGAAATGATACCGGATATCTATATGTTTGGTTTTTTTGTGTTGAACAGGATTACAAGAAATAGCTATTGTGCTTTTAGAATCACAATAAATGGAAATTTTGTTAAAATAAAACCCGTAGCCTCTGAGCTGTGTTTGCATCCATAAAACTTGAGAACAGCAGCTCACAGCAGCTATATATTCTGCTTCAGCAGTAGATATGGATACGCAGTTCTGTTTCTTTGATGCCCAAATGATTAACTTGTCTCCCAAAATTTGTAGATGTCCCGATGTACTTTTCCTATCCAGTATACAGCCTGCATAGTCTGCATCTGAGTAAGCTATCAGTTCAAAACTAGTACCCTTGGGATACCAGAGTCCAAGATTAGCAGTCCCTTTGAGATAACGGAAAATGCGCTTAACGACACTTAAATGGGACTCCTTTGGATTAGCCTGATATCTGGCACAAAGATGTGTTGAAAACATAATATCAGGTCTACAAGACGTCAAATACATTAAAGAACCTATCATGCCTCCATATGTATTCTGATCTACAGCTTTTCTAGACGGATCAACATGTATTTTCGTTCCATGAGCCATAGGTGTTTTTATAGATGAACAGTTTTCCAAATTAAATTTTCTTCAGGATATCAAAAATATATTTTGTTTGACAGATAAAGATACTCGAAAATAATTGTTTTACTTGAAGACCTAAAAAGAAGTTCATCTCACCCATCATGCTCATTTTAAAACGCGAAACCATTAAGGTAGAAAAGTTTTTTGCAGTATTTTGGGTTTGTAGATCCAAATATTATGTCGTCTACATAAATTTGTATCAGTATAATATCCAAATTTTCCTTGTTAATGAAAAGGGTTGTGTCAATATTACCTTTCGAGAAGCCTGACTTTACCAGAAAATCTAATAAGATGTCATACCAGGCTCTCGGAGCTTGTTTAAGACCATAAAGAGCTCGGTCGAGGATGTAAACATGATCCAGCTTTGACTGATCCACAAAACCCTCCGGTTGCGCAACGTAGACTTCTTCCTTGAGAATACCATACGGAAATGTTGTCTTGACGTCCATCTGGTACACTGTGAAGTTCTTGTGTGCCGCGTATGCCAGAAACATCCGTATTGCTTCAATCCTTGCAACCGGGGAAAAAGTTTCGTCGTAGTCAATGCCTTCTTGTTGATTGTATCCTTTAGCAACGAGCCGGGCCTTATTTCTAACCACAACGCCGTCTTCGTCCTTTTTGTTTTTGAATACCCATTTTGTACCGATTATTGTCTTGTTGTTGGGACGAGGTACCAATCTCCAGACTTTGAGTGCTTCAAACTGGTTCAGCTCCTCTTGTATTGCGAGTATCCAATCCGGAACAGCTAAGGCTTCAGATACCTTAGTGGGTTCAATATTACTCAAGAACGTGGAGTATAGACACTCATTAGCTGTCGCAGAGCTTGTACGAATAGGTGCTGATGGATCACCAATAACTTTATGTATTGGGTGATTTCTGGTCCACTTCTTACTATGAGGTAGGGGAATGTAGGAACTTTGATCCAAGTTTTGATTAGTGTAAGTGTTTGGGGAGTTTATCGGAACAGGTTCAAGTGAAGGTTCAATATTTTGAATTGGACTAGGTTGAATATCTGGCTGAGGTAGGGTATTTTCATCTTGTACGACCGATACCTCTTGCACTTCAGAATTTTCACCCTCTTCACGCTGAACTAGACCGTCAGGAGTTTCCATCTCTATTTTTTCAACAACAACTTCCATTTCTTCTTCTGTTTCAGTTACTAGCACATCAGGAGATGGACCAGATAACTGTTGTTCGGTTTGCAAATTCCTGGACAGATCATCAGACTGATTAGATTTATTTTCACAATATTCTTCATAAAAGTTCTCAAATAATGAATCTAAATCAACTTTATCAGAATTTGAAGATTCTGGTTTATCAGCTTTCCGCATAGTATTAATTATCAGCCCTGGTCCTGAATTGAATTGTTCAAAAGCCACATCAATGACTTCATCAAAGGAGACGTTCACGCTCTCATTGATGATTTTGGTCCTCTTGTTGTAGACCCTATATGGAGCAGATGTCTTGGAATAACCAACGAAGACCGCTTTATCAACTTTAGCAACGAACTTCCCTCTGTCCTCTTTGTCATTTAAAATAAAGCACCTGCAACAAAAAATTCGGAAGAATTTGATATTAGGTATTCTTTTATTTATAATCTCATACGAAATTTTACCAAACCTTTTGTGAACGAGGTATCGGTTCAGGGTAAAACAAGCAGTCACTACTGCTTCAGCCCATAAGAATAACGGAAGCTTTCAGCAGTTAAGTAATGTCCGCTCAATGACACCATTCTGTTGTGGTGTCCGGGCTGCCAAAAATGTATGTGAAATACCGATCGATTCGAGGAATGAACCGAGTGTATTGTTCTTGAATTCAGTTCCGTTGTCAGTTCTGATTTTCTGAACTTGAAGTTGTAGATTATTTTGGACTGTCTTCAAGAATAAAATTATCGTCTTGGCCGCTTCATCCTTTGACCGCAGAAAATGAACCCAGGTATATCTCGAATAGTCATCGACTATGACCAACACATACTTCTTTCCATTGATGTTTTGGACTCTCATAGGACCACAGAGATCCATATGGAGTAAATGTATAGGACGTTCAGTGTTGAACTCTGTCTTAAGCTTATGTTAAACTTTCTTTAGTTTGCTCATCTCACATGCACTGCATACATGGTCTTTATGAAACTTTAGGTCTGGGATACCTTTAACCAAGTTGTCACAAACCAACTTGTTCAGATATTTGAAATTCAAATATGAAAGACGCCGATGCCATAACAGATTCTGCTTCAACGATGCCTTGGATATCAAGCAGACGTCAGTATCTACTTGTGTGTTGCATAGGTCAATCGTGTAAAGATTTGATCTTCTCCAGCAAGAAGTTCCTTACCATCAGTAGTTCGAATGCTGCACTGGTTAGCTTTAAAACAGACTTCTAAATTCTTATCACAAAATTGACCTATGCTAAAAAGATTATGTCCAAGTCCTTCGACATACGACACTTTCTTTATTATTAAATTTTTAGAAATTACGTCACCGTATCCAAGGATAGGCGCGTATTGATCGTTTCCRAACCTTACCGTACCTCCAAAAGATTCAACATAGTTAGATAATAAATCTTTTCTACCAGTCATGTACTTAGAACATCCGGAGTCTAAGAACCACACATGCCGGTTAACCTGAATATCTTTTTACAATTATTTTTACCACTTCTAATATCAAACAATTCATCAACTGAATATCTTTTTACAGAATTATTCAATGTAGAATCATTTAATACAGACTTAATAAATTATTCTTTTTCTGTCGAGTTGAAGATTTTTCTTCTTCTTTTACTCTCCAAACCTTCTTAAACTTCAACGCGTTATCTGAAACAGGAAAAATAAAATCATTAGATTTAAATGAATGATGAACTTTTTGTTTAATTTTCTTAGTAAGCTTCTTCTATTTCCTCGAATTCTTTTTGGTTTTAATCGTTTTATAATACAAATCCTCGGAAATAGGTTTTTCAATAAAATTCTTTTCTAAATCTGAAGCTAAATCAGAATCCTCAGTCATATCATTTTTAACAAGAAAATCTTTATGACTGGGTAATTTCTTCGAAAAGTCGAACTGATCAATCTCATCGTCCAAACAAATTTCTGAATTCAGATCTCAGAAAAATTAATTTCTTCATTTGAAATATTTATTTCTTCTGAATCAGAAGTTTCACTTAAAGATTTATTACACGAAAAATACTCAGACTCAACATGTTCCGTTTTTACTCTAGAATTTTGTAAATTTTCAATTTTATTTAAAATTCTTATTTTTATTGATTAAATGAAAGCCGTTCTTCATTTAAAATCTTTTCCAACTGAACCACTTGTTTTTCTAAAATTAAGGTAGAAGTATAAAACTTTGCTTCAGCAGGTTTTGATTCAAGCTCTGCTTTAGAATAACTGTGAAAATAATCAGTTGAAAGTACAGAGTCTTGATTTTTATAGCTATCATTTAAGTTTGTATAGTCAAACGGAACCTGTATTTTGTCTTTTCTTTGACGATTAAAATCTTCTCGTTGTTCTACCTTATCAGAAGATTTTGTAAATTTTATTGAAAACTCGGGTCCGCAATCAAGATATTCAAATTTATATATAGTCGGGGTATAATATAAGGCTTTTCCTAAAAATTTTGGATTTTTGTACCCCAACCCTTCCCGAGAGTTAAAAAATCTTGTTTCAGAGGGTTTGTTCAGAAAAATTATTTGATCAGTTTGTCCTCTCTTATATAAAACTTCTTCCTTAGACTTCAGTTTTTCATTTAATTGAATTATTTGTAAATCAAGCTTACTTATTTTAACCATTAGTTCTTCATTAACCAATTTTAACGATTTGTATCGTTCATTGGAATCAGATAATTCGGCTTTTAAGATATTGGTATTTTCATTAAAAAATTTAGATTCAGATAACAAAGATTTAGCCCAGTCCAAGTTTCCAGCATTTTCATCAAATTATTTGATATATTTTTCTTTTTGCGTTTTTAATTCTTTTTCAAAATTATTTGAACGCATTTTTTCTGTTTTTAATTGTTGTTGGAAAGATTGGAGTTTGAGCATCATCTTTTACATCTGTTTCATGCATGATTTTTCCAATACCTCTTCTTCCACTTCAGCACTCTGTTCTTCTTCTTCATCTGAATAACAATTTTCTGATCTAGCCATCAAGCAAATGTGAGCAAGAGCTTCAACTTCTTCCTCTTCATCAGTTAAGTTTAACCAATGATCATCTTCTACCATGAGTGCTTTTCCCACATCTCGTTGTTTTGAGAGGAGAAATTTATTTTTGTAGTAGTCGGTATTTCTTGTTACCGGCTTTCTACAGTTTAAAACAAAATGGCCTAGCTTGCCTGTTGGGTTCAAGTATGTGCGTTATTGTTGTATTCAAGTTCTTCATATTTTACATGCTTTGTAATAGATTAGCTTAATATTTTTCTTAGTATAAATAGTAGTTTACTTTGTAATTTTCATTAACAAGTCATTAATATTTCTGTAATATGAGATTAGCATTGTAATTCTCTCTCAAGCAATACAAGCGATTTTGGTGATCTATTCTCTCTCTTCATCTTGTTCTTATTGTTCTTAAAGATCATGATCCGTTGTGTATGAATTTGGACATTTCAATTGGTATCAAAGCAAGCTGCAGCAATTTGATTAGAGGATTTAACAATTTTATCAAGAATTTGCACGAATTTTAATGGATAAATCGATCTGTGTTCATAGTGTTCTTCGTTCCAGAATCTGATTTTAGGCTTAAATCGTTTGAATTTTTGTTGTTAATTGATAAATCTTACATCACTAGATTTGCATTTTGATTTAGAACAAATTTGATTCACATAAATTTTGATTTTAAACAAGTTTTGAACCTGTTTTGTTCGAATTTTGAATTTTCGAAAACTGCTAGTGTTCTTCAAAATTCATATTTTTTCCATATTTTGATCCAAATTTTGGTGAAAAAGTGTGAAAATTGTGTTTTTGCTTGAATATTAGTCTGGTTAACTCTTGATCGATTTAGGTGAATATTTCTTAAAACTTGTACGATTTAATACTTGTAATATTTGTGTGGATTGATTTTGTGCGGATTAGGTTAAACCGGGTAAGCCTTGATCGGATTAAGAGGTAAATCGTTCAACTCTTGTGCGATTTAGTGAGCGATTTAGACATAATCCGCTTTGTAAGTCGGTTGTGCTTTGTGCGATTTATATTGTGAAGTGTGCGATTTATTTGAAGTCCGATTGTAACCTGAGCGATTTGGTGAGTGATTTAAGTGTAAGGTTGAGCGGTTTAACCTGCGATTTATATTGATTTGTTGAATGTTTTGATTGATCGTACTTTGACTGTTTGACCGTATTTTGACTTTGATTCTTTGAACGGATTCGTGAACGGACTTGACGTTTTGTTATGATCGATTTAAATCTTTGACTTTTTGAGCGAATTGATTTTAAGCGGACTTATTCATATTTTGACTAGTTGACTTAGTTGACCTTGACTAGTTGACTTGTTGACTTTTTTCGTCCGTATTTCATTTTGGAAATTTTGACTAAGTGTTGAAAATGTCTGATATGAGATTTTTCATCTAAATTGGATTTTGTGCCTTGTCCGTATTGAATTTTGCATTATCCGTATTAAATTTGCTTAATTGCTTAAATTTTGGCTAAGTGTTGAAGTTCATCGGATTTCACTTCCGAGTTACGTGATAAGTGTGCGATTTGAGATCTTTTGTTGTCCGGACTTCTAATCCGGATAACTTGTGTGTTAGAAATTCAAGTTTATCTTTTTTGTCCGGACTTTTGATCCGGATAAGCTTGACCGGATTTCTAATCCGGATAAGCTTGTGTGCTTAAATTTTTCTAAGTCTTGAATGTGTGCATATTCTTGTTTGGGATTTATCTAATATATTTTTGTATACTGATCCTTTAATACAAATTTTGAACTGCAGTTGATCCTACATCATACTAACTGATAAAATAAGTTCAAGAGAAGCAATGGCTATTGGTACTGACACCAAGCCACCAGTGCTGTTTCGAGGAGACTATAATCAATGGAGAGAYAGATTTCTCAACTTTATAGAGAGAATGAAGGAAGGTGATCTGATAATGGAGTCCTTGATGGAAGGTCCTGCTGTGTTCTACCGAGAGACACCTGCTGTTCCAGAAGAAGGCAGACCTGCTCAGAGAGTTATCAAGGAAAATTTCAGATATACAGCTCAAGAAAAGGAGAGAGCCCATGCTGATGTGCTTTGCAAGTCCTACATGATGCAAGCACTGACCAATGACATTTATACCAGTATTGACAGCCATAAATCATCTGGTCACAGCATGTGGGTTCAAATTGAAAAGATGATGATGAGTTCTAGAGTGGGAACTCAGTTAAAGATTACTAATTGCATATCTGCATATGAAGAGTTCAAGGCTAAAGATGGTGAGAGCCTTGATGATGTCTATGATCGGCTTACCAGACTGCTAAATGAACTGACAAAGAACGGAATCTCTAAAACTATAATAGAGATATATGTTAAATTCCTCAACAATCTTCAACCTGAGTGGAAACCATATGCTAATCATATCAGATTCAATAAACCATTATCTGATATTGATGTGCATGAAATCTATGAAACTCTAAAGCAGAATGAGGAAAAAGTTTTGGAGATCCGAAATTCAAAGAGGAAGAAAGAGAAGGAAGTTGCTGATCCTTTGGCTTTCGTATCTGAGAAGAAAGAGAAGAAAGCAAAAAGCATATATGGGAAGCAAGTAAAGGAAGTAAGTCAATCAAGTGAATTTGAAGAAGAAGAAAGTAACAGCTCAGATTCAGACTCTGAAATGTCAGAAATAAAACATGCCATGGCGATGCATACTAAAGCATTTCAAAAGAAATTCCCAAAATGGCCACACTCGAACAACCAAAGATTCTAGTCGGGCTCAAAATATGAATTCAAAGACAAATTCGGCGAGAAGAAGAAATATGAAGAAAAGAGGTTCGAGAAGAAGTACGAGAAGAAGCCGGAAGAAAAGAAGAAGTTTGTCAAAGGTGTAGCTGACGATTACACAAAATGCTATAACTGTGGCAAGCTAGGCCACTTTGCTGTAAATTGTAGAAAGCCGGTAACTCGAAATACCGACTACTACAAAAATAAATTTCTTCTCTCCAAACAACGAGATGCGGGAAAAGCTCTCATGGCAGAGGATGAACACTTGTTGAATCTGACAAATGAAGAGGAAGAAGCTGAAGCTGTTGCACACGTGTGCTTGATGACTAAATCTGATAACTGTTCTTCAGATGAAGAAGAAGAACAGAGTGCGAAAATGAATGACGAGGTATTGGAGCAATCTTGCATCAAATAGATAACAAAGATTTAGCCTAGTCCAAGTTTCCAGCATTTTCATCAAATAGTTTGATGTATTTTTTATTGCGTTTTTAATTCTTTTTCAAAATTGTTTGAATGCATTTTTTCTGTTTTCAATTCGTGCTGGAAAGATTGGAGTGTGAGCATCATCTTATGCATCTGTTTTAAGCACATGACTGGTAGAAAAGAATTATTAGCTAACTATGTTGAATCTTTTGAAGGTACGGTAATATTTGGAAACAATCTATACGCTCCTATCCTTAGATACGATGACGTAATTTCTGGGAACTTAATAATTAAGAAAGTGTCGTTTGTCGAAAGACTTGGACATAATCTGTTTAGCATAGGTCAATTTTGTGATAAAAATTTAGAAGTCTGTTTTAAAGCTAACTAATGTAGCATCCGAACTATTGATGGTAAGGAGCTCTTAGCTGGAATCAGAAGATCAAATCTCTACACGATTGACCTATCCAATACACAAGTGGATACTAAGTCTGCTTGATATCCAAGGCATCCTTGAAGCAGAATCTGCTATGGCATCGACGACTTTCGCATTTGAACTTCAAATATTTGAACAAGTTGGTCTACGACAACTTGGTTAAAGGCATCCCAGACCTGAAGTTTCATAAAGACCACGTATGCAGCGCATGTGAGATGAGTAAACTGAAAAAAGCTTCACTTGCTGAAGAGCCTCGAGAGGAGCTACCTCAGGTCCAATGGTGAGTGTCTCATCATCTGGGAGGACATTCACTGATGAATCATAGACACGTGTAGCGACTAATGATAGAGGAGAGAAGAAGATGGCTAAGAGTGATTGTGAGTGCTCAGCGGTGGTGACACTAATATTCACACCTTCAATGATTTGAGTCACTAAGGCGGTTGGGAGAGTTGCCACTAATATGACAGTGATATCAGGAATCACTGAAGAGCTGGGAAGGCTGACTAAAAGTGCCTCGAGGGTAAGGCTCGTTTCAATAGCTGAGACCTTTTGAGAGGTCACAGCCAAAGATATGGTTATCCCCTTTTTGGCCTTCTTGGCTCTCTGAGGAGAACCAAGAGTTGGTTGAGCTCGGCGTTTGGAAGAAAGGGTTGTGGTGGCTGGGTTAGACTTAGGGGGGTTTGCCTTTGTCTTGACCACCAAAGGAGAAGAAGAAGAAGAAGAAGAAGAAGAAGAAGAAGGAAGAATAGAAGAGTGTTGCACTAAAGCAGACAATGCAACATCTTCATCCCTCAGCTTGTGATCCAGAATCCTGGATCCAAGCTTGCAGATAGGAAGATTACCTTCCTTGGAGTATTTTTCACCAAAGATCTTGGCGAAAACCATTAAAAGGAATCTGGTGTAAGGGATGACCTTCTCCCTCTGGCGCTTGTTCAGCTTTAGCGCCAGCTCTTCAAAGATCACCGCGGTATAGTTGACGGGTCAGCGACGGATGACTGGCACGCCGATAGTGAGAGCGACCCACGATGCTTGATCTTGACCACCAGTCATTCCACCCATGCTCTGGATGAAGTGAGAGAAAATATATTGCCACACCGCTGACATGCAGTTCTTCTCAATCTTCTACAGAGATTTGAGCGGCTCGAAAGAGTCTATCTTCAAAGGCCATTGGTAGCCATATCATCGAGGTAGGATGATTTCAGTCGAATGGCTGCTAACAAACAAACTTTTGGGGAACCGAAGAACGTGCCTGAGAGTGTTCACGCCAAAGCTTATGGTCATCCTGTTGAAGGTGAAGGAGATTTTCTCCACATGTTGACCATTCTTGTCCTCTTCTTGAACCACTTCAGCAGTCATCCAGAACTGCTGAAGGGTCTCCCTAACCATGACAGGTTCATGGTTGAGAGCGTATGCAATAGGGGACATCTTGAGGAAGGCAGCAGCATCCTCGTAAATGGTCTTGTTGGTAGGAATGTCCAACAAGGCAACCTGGTTGTTAGCCTTGAAGGATATGTCTGCAACGGAGAAGTTAACATTCTTGGCAGCCATTGTCTGTTATAGTTTTAAGAAACAGAAAATAACAGTTGTTAATAGTCTAAGATTTGTTGTGATCTTTTTAAGTTTTAGAACAATAAAACTTCTTTTGAAAAATCCTCAAAGAAGATATTAGGGTTTTTCAAGATGAATAGTTGTTGGTCCCTTGAGGTCTACAAGATAAATACAACAGTTTGTAGAAGGGGGGGGGGATGAATACAAACACAATATTTTCAAATTTAAAATGTATATGATAAAGAAGATCAATACAAATTTTACAAGACTGTTTGCGGAAAGATAAGGTAAGAAAATCTATCTAAATAATCTTTGATTACACACAGATTCTTCGCAAATGAGAAAAGAAATGCTGTAAGAAAAGTTCCTTTACTTAAGCTAGAAAAATGCTCAAAGTAAGAATTAGGTTTAGAGAGTGAGTTGCGCGCACTCTGCATGGAGAAGAAACACTCCTATTTATACCAAGTGCATTAAATGTTCATTTAATTTAAAATGGTAGGGTTAGAGTGCGTGTCAAGCCTTAAGAGGAAGGCGTGTTCTTTGCTACAGTGAATAGCACAAAAAGCACTATTCATGAGCAAACATCCTTACCTAAAGTTGGTGGGCAATAGAGTCAATTAGTCGGTTCCGTACCGTACCAACGTTTAGAAGGGTATGGGTTTGTCCTTTGTGTGTATAAGGACAAGACAACAATAATCATGCTAAGCAAAGTTCCTTTGATCACTGAATGCTGGAATAACCTAGAGGTCTCTTAAGCATTCACTGAGGCTTAAGCAGTCTTCACACATATGTAGACAGGATTGTAATCACTGAGTACCGCTTCAGATCACGTACTCGCCAGTCCCTATTCTTCAGTTTTAGTCTTTGACAATAGCTGAAGGTTCTTAGGTGTGAGTGTTGTCTTCTTGAAGTATCGTTGTCTCTGATTGAATTACAATACAAGTTCTTCAGCGATCACTGAACAAACTCAGTGATGATCGCCGGAGATGAAAAGACAGAAACATAAATACAATGTATAAGTGAAAAGGGATTATCATCAAATCACTGAGAGAGAGGATCAACAATCTCCCCCTATTTGATGATAACAAGACAACATAAAGAAGGTTGTCTTATCAAATAATAGTAAGGAAAAGTTACATATAAAGTACATGTCCCTTTTTACTATTTCGGGATCTTTTTCAGTGAGTCAGTCTCAGCTTGAGAATTTTCCTTAAGTTATATCTAAGAGAAAATTACAAGTACGGAAACTGAAACTGAAACCTTATTCGCTGACTTATAGATTGTCAGTGAATGTAAAAAGTAACACTGGAACTCATAGACTTGTGTCCCTATTACTTTTTTCAGGGATCTTTTTCAGTGAAGTACATGAAATATTCATTTTATTATCATTGGTAATATTACAAGTATTACAGTACATGTTTAGTGCTTACAGACTATAAGTATAATCACTGAAAATAGACATAGTACAAAAAGTTACAAGGAAAAGTAGATTGTTGTTACAAAGAGAAAACTAATCTAGAACACTTAGATCGATGTAGCTAGGTACATCTTCACCAAGGTTTCTTCGACGTAGGCATTCCCTTCGTATCTTCAGATGGATGACTTTTTCAGGCATGCTATCATTTATCCAGAGTAAGAAGTAAACCAAATGACTCATTGGACATAGATGTGGCTTTGACATTCTCTGAAATCTGACTTCACCTTCATAGTCAAGGAATATAACTCCTAACTTAGGTTTAAAATGCATAATATTTGGTGTATAAGGACCCTTATCTGGCAAATCAAGATTCAGCATAAAAATGTCTGTACTCTAGTGACCCTTCAGGACTTCATCTAAGAAGAACCTTCATTCATGTTCGTTCCTTAGGAATGGTCCATCATTAGGATCAGAGAGCTTGAGTTTCTTCTTTCCACCTATCTTTAGAGATGGCCTGTCAGGGACCGCTACATACTTGGACATCCTTTTGATGAGCTTGCTGATGGTGTCCTCGATAATTGTCTTATGTCCCAACTTGGATCGCTGAATGGCTTGCCTGATCTCCATCCATTCACTGTATCCATAGCGGCCAAGGTAGGAAGGGTACTCGGTGATGGCATCGAGATTGTCCCTGGTGATGAGCATTGAGACCAGTGTTCCATCGTCTTTTGAATGTCCGCTGATGCTGATGTTGATAATCAAGGGGTGACTGATTCTCTTCTTCAGCTTTGCTTCGCTCCATCGCTTGTCCTTTTCCACTAGCTTCAGGTTCTTCTCATGCTCAGCTTCTGCAACAGAAAGAAGTTTAGCCTAGGCTTGGACAACGTTCACCTTCTTCTTGGACTTTCTCTTGGAGAGGACCTTCGTAGCTAGTGACTTGGCCAACTTTATGTTGTCTTCAGTCTGCTTCTTTTGAAGCTCTAGCTCTTCTTCAGCCCTCAATGCCCCGAGTCTTTCATCTTCAAAAAGGAAGTCGAACTCACCACCACTAGAGGTACGAAGAGGAATTTTTACACTAGTCTGGTCGAGTGACTCCTTTAGCTGAGTCATCTGCTGGTTGGTAGGAGCAATGGAGATAGGGTGATCAGGGACCCACTCCAGTTGACCGTAGGTTGTTGATGGAATTTGAAGTTGATACAAGGAAGTGACTACTATGTGAGAGGTAGAGTCTTCAAAAACAGGTTGTTGAGGGGTTTTGAACAATACCTTCAAGTTTCCTTCTTCAGCGACCGCCTTGCCTTTCGACTTCGGGTCCTTGTTCCTTAATTGAGTAGATTCACCTTCCCTTTGCTCCTCCTGGGATGCAGAATCCCTGACGGTGACTCCCTTGGTGGCGGTTGATGGCTTTTGGTACTTGATGATAAAGTCATCTTCATCATTATCGTCGTCGTCACCATCTTGGTCGCTTTCGGAGTCTAGAATGGTAGATTCATCATCATCATCATCTTCGTCTTCATCATCATCATCATCACCAGCAGTAGTAGTAGTGATGGAAGGGGCAGCATCCCTAGGGATGGCATCGACAAGCTCAACTAGAGCAGCTTCGGTGGTCATGATTACAGGAGCAGCAACTACTTCTGCTCTGGCTAATACTTGAGAGAATTGGCCAGAGAGTTCGTCCAAGCGCTGACGCTGGAGAACCATTACCTTCTCTAGCCTTGACAGAGCACCAGCTAGAGTTGTCATTGCCTCACGTGTCTCATAGAGCTGGGCGCGATCATCGGCAGAGAAAGAAGGTGGGATCACTGGAGCTGGTCAGAATTTGTTAAAGAAGGCCAGTCTGCTGAACAGCGATAGCCTGAGCATCGTCAGCCCTACTGGAGAGAACAGCAATGGCGTCAGTGTTGGCTTGAACAGCTTCTTGGAGGTGACTCTGAACTTCTTGAACATCCGCCTGGATAGCGAGGAAGCTCGCATCAAGGTCATCCTGGCGGGGCATCTGATGGTGGACTTCTGTTATCCTACAAAGGACGGAATCAACATCGGGGAGGAGAAGTTTAATATCAGATGCCATATCATAGTCATCATCAATTTCTTCATCCCCTCCATCTTCTTTCTCGCCCCCGTCCTCTTCCACTCCCTCAGCATCAGGCTGATGCGTAGAAAAAGGACCTGCAAGAGAGGAAGTTTGAGCAAAAGGCTTAAGTTTAGTAGAAATGAACGGGTAGAAAGATGAAATACCTGAGGGGCCATCAATGACATCCAAAGGATTGTTACTTGCATGAACAAAGATGTCGTCGAGAGGATTGACATCCGTGAGAGGAGCAACCTCAGGTCCAGTGGTATGTGTCTCAGTATCAGGGAGGACAGTCGCTGATACATCATCGACATGTGTAAAGACCAAAAAAGAAGGAGAAGAGAAAATGGTTGAGAAGAGACATGGATGTTCAGGGGTGGCAGCGCTGATATTCACACCTTCAGTGATTTGGGTCACTGAGGCGATTGGGGGTTAGCTGAAGACGCCTTGGGGATAAGGCTAGTTTCAATAGTTGAAACCTTTTGAGAGGCTTCAGCCAAAGACGTGGTTGTCCCCTTTTTGGACTTCTTGGCTCTCTGAGGAGAAGCAAGAGTTAGTTGAGAGGGTCGTTTTGAAGGGGTTTTGGTGGCTTGGTTGGACTCAGGGGGGGTTTACCCTCAGCTTATGATCTAGAATCCTGGATCCAAGCTTGGAAACCTGGAGGTTTTCTTCCGTTGAGTAATGATCTTTAAAGAACTTTGCAAACGCCATCGAAAGGAACCTGGTGTTAGGGACCACCTTTTCTCGCTGGCGCTTGTTCAGCTTGAGCATCAGGTCAACAAAAATGATCGCAGCATAATTTATATTGCGACGTTGAATTGCAGATACGCCTATGGTTAAGGAGATCCTAGAGGCCTGGTCTTGACCTCCAGTTTTTCCATCCATGCACTGGATGAAATGAGAGAATAGGTATTGCCAGACAGCTAACATCCTGTTATTCTCAATCTTGGACAAGGACTTCATGGGAGCATTTGAGTCCTTCTTCATTGGCCATTGATAGCCAATGGCGTCGAGACTCGATGATCTAGGTCGTGGTTGGTTCGCTAAAGTAGGGGCCTTTGGGAAGGCGAAGAGCCGTCCTGAATGTGTTGACGCCAAACTTCACTTCCATGCGGTTGAAGGTGAAGTTGACCTGCTGCATTTCGTGTCCAGGCTTAACCTCGACATCAACAACTTCAGCAGTAAACCAGAACTGCTGAAGAAGTTCTTTCACCATGATGGGCTCACAGTTGAGTGCGAAGCCCAATGACGACTGCTTGAGGAAGTCAGCTGCTTCTTGGTAATCCACCTTTGATGAGGGCATATCCAACAAGGCAATGTGGTTGTTGGCCTTGAAGGATACCTCATCGATAGAGAAGTTGACATTCTTGGCGGCCATCTGTTTGAGTAATAACAATAAGATAAACAGGTTGTTAGTATAAACCAAGATTGTTTGGGATAAGAATATAGAAACATCTTTTGAAACAATAAAAACTTCTTTTGAAAAATCCTTAAAGAATATTTAGGGTTTTTCAAGTAGAATGTGTATATAGAAATAAGATTATAACCAAGAAATAGATGATTAAATAACTTTTGTTGTTTAATGTATTAAGAGAACAAGATTCTTAAAACAGATTAAACGTTTCTTATAACAGAATAAAAATAAAAAGAATAAAAAGATATTGACCTTAGTTGTTTGGAGAGTAAAGGTCAAAAACTAGTTTGAAGGTTTGAGAGAGTTTTTGCTTTGGAGAAATCTTAGCAGAGGTTCGTCTAAGAAATTTGAAAGCGTAAAGAGAAAAGTGGAGAAGAAGTCTCATATTTATAGGTAGGAGGAGAAAGAAGGAATATGAGAGGGTAAAAAGACGACGGTTCGGGAAAGTCGTCATGATGAAAAATACCACGTTCTCATCCATGATTGGATGGCATTAAATGAGGTAGCGTAATGACAGAACCTTTTGTGTGTCTCAAAGCGTTGCGCATAGTAAATAGAGAATGTCGTCATAAGACGATTCATTAACTATTTTCTTTTGAAAACGAAGAGTCATACAGTATTTAACTAAACACTGATAAGACCGTTTAAAACATTTTATCACTGAAGATGAAAGATTTAGTGACGGTTTTAAGGCATCAGTGTCACTGATAAAAGAATCACTGAAACTGGCATTTAAAAAACGTTTTAATCACTGAAGTAGAAAGTTTAGTTATAGTTTTGATTTTTAAGAGAAATATAAAGATATACTTATAGATATGGTCAATGATAAGAGAATCATTGAAACCATCTTTTAAAACTTTAGTCACTGAAGAAGAAAAGCTTCAGTGAGAGTTTTAAGTCGAAGAAAAGAGAAGAGTAATCATACCTGAGAGAGAATAGATATATTTACTCAAAAGTTCAGTGTCAAAGATGGAGCACTGAATCATTTCACTTACTGAGTGATGTTTAATAGCTAAAGATTAATCTTCAGTGGTTAACATCCCCAATTCGTTGATCAAGATGTTAAATCTTGTCTCATCAAGAGGCTTGGTGAAAAGGTCAGCGAGTTGATACTCAGTTGGAACAAAGTGAAGTTCAATATCACCATTCATAAAATGATCTCTGATAAAATGATATCGGATCTCAATATGTTTGGTCTTGGAGTTAAGTACATGATTGTTTGCAATTGCAATAGCACTAGTGCTATCGCAATAAATAGAAACCTTTGAAAACTGTAGGTCGTAGTCCAGCAGCTAGTTTTTCATCCAAAGAATTTGGTCACAGCAACTACCAGCAGCTACGTATTCAGCTTTAGTTGTTGATGTGGACACTAAATTTTGCTTTTTACTTGTCCAACTCACCAACTTTCCACCTAGAAGCTGACAGCCTCCAGTGGTGCTTTTCCTATCAATTTTGTAACTTGAAAAATCACTATCTGAATAACTGATTAAGTCAAAACTTGAACCTTTAGGGTACCAAAGACCCATATTAGGAGTTCCCTTAAGATATTTGAATATGCGTTTGACAGCGATCAGATGAGATTCCTTTGGTTCTGCTTGATATCTTGCACATAAGCAAGTGGAGTACATGATATTGGGTCGGCTAGCTGTTAGATACAGCAGGGAGCCGATCATTCCTCTGTAAACAATAACATTTACAGGCTTTCCATTTGGATCCTTGTTGAGAGAAAGAGAAGGAGCCATTGGAGTCTTCATAGATGAACTGTTGGATAGATCAAACTTCTTTAGTATGTCTCGAACATACTTACTTTGGTTGATAAAGATACCTTTATCTGATTGTTTGATCTGAAGACCTAAAAAGAATGTTAGTTCTCCCATCATACTCATCTGATATTCTTTCTTCATGCGTTCAGTGAAACGAAAACATAAAGAGGGATTAGTGGAACCAAAGATAATACCATCGACATAAATTTTGACGAGAATGATGTTACCTTTAACTTTCCTAAGAAATAAGGTCTGGTCAATCTTTCCACGAGAGAATTTCTCAGAGATGAGAAAAGATGAAAGGGTATCATACCAAGCACGAGGAGCCTACTTTAACCCATAAAGAGCTTTATCCAACCTATAGACATGGTTTAGATACTTAGGGTCAAGGAACCCTGGAGGTGCCAAAGGTGCCAAATTTAAGCATGGACCTGTCTTTAACACTTTCTTCCTGATCATAGGAAAATCCTAGACCAGTCGTTATCTTGGCGAGGATCTGAGCGTTAATGATCTTAGAGGCTTTGATGGAAGCTTTACACCACCCTTCAATGGTAGCTTTCTCAGCCTTAAGTTCAGCGATTGCTTGCTCACGCTCAGCGATAGCCTTCTCACGTTCAACGGTGATGGCTTGGTTTACAATAACCTGATCCTTAATATTTTCCTTGACAAAGGTCAGTTCTTTGATCTTAGAATGACAAATCTTCAATTGCTCTTGAAGATCAATGTTAAGCATTTATGCTTTCGATTTGCCATTAGGGCATTGTAAAGGTCAACCATCAACGTATCCAGTGCAGAAAGACTAGAAGAGGAAGAGGGTTCATTCAGGGAACATACCTGAGTAGTAGAAGAGGTGGATGGCTCAGAGGAAGTAGATGCTTCTGAAGAACCTTCATCTGCATCTATGGCCATCAAGCAGATATAGGTTGTATCCTCTTCCTCTAAAGATGATTCATCGGAAGACTCAACCCAGTCATGCTCGTTAGCCTTTCGCTGGTTGTTCTTCATCCTGTACTTCTCCTTCAGTTTTAAGTACTTTTCATCTTTAGTCCTAAAGGAGGAGAAAGTTTTAGAGGATGGCGTCGCAGCTTTCTTTGATCTGCATTTGATAAGTATCAATTTATTTGATACTTTTACACTTTTTCTTCACTTTATTTACCCATTTTATTTTCCCAAATTCCACAAATTGAGTCTTTTTGTTTTGTTTTTCTATCTTTTTATATTGGAGCTAAAGTGATGTGATAAACATTTTTACTTCTTGGATGTGTGTTAATTTTTGGGGACAATAGCCTTGTTTCTAGGTACTTCGCTGAAGCATTCTACAGCATGTGCTGCAGGACGATCCAGGGGCATTCTTGAGAATAGTACGGGAATCTTTTGAGGTCACTTCTTCCTTTTGGCAGCCTATCTCCTGCAGTTTTCAAGATCTCATAGGACTAATTCAAGATCTGATTTTTGGAATCTTCTAGATGGTTTTGGCTTTGCCCATGGTTTTGTATAAAAAGGTGGGTAATAGTTTTTACCCATTGGATTTTACCCTCCCTTCCTCGACTATATAAAAGGGGGAGGCTTGGCTTTAGAAGTAAGCAATTTGTTGCAACAATCCTAGTAAAACACTTGATGTAGTTTGGTTCTTTTGATATAAATTAGTAGTTGCAAGTATTCTTTTTCTTTATAATTCCTTTCTATGTTTATTTCTCTTGTCATCTTTTCTTCTCCTAAGTTCTCCTTATTATCCTTTATAATTTATGCAATTAATAGTAGTAGTTAAAATAGTTTAAGTCTCTTTTATAAATCCATCTTTACAAGTATTTCTTCCACTTTCTCTTCTTCTCTCGTGTTCTACTTATTATGCTTTATTATTATTCTTGTAATTAAATTTTCTAGTATCGTTAGTTGTTTTTATAATTACGTCTAGCATTTATTTCTTCTACTTTGTTTTTTTCTTATGCATTATTGTTCACGTAATTAATTTTTCAAGAATGATAGGCTAAAAATATAGCTTGGGTGTTGGGTGAAGTTAAGATAAAGACCGGTCCCGTTTGTAAAAATATAAATTATAAATCTTTACAACTACGTCATTCAAGTTTTTATTGTAAAAACATCATCCATGGGCAAGTTGATCACTTGTTTAAAAGTGTTAATGTCTGTTGGATTTAGAGATAAACCAACAAGCACACGTCAACTTGAATGATATGGAAGTAGGCTCTAGAGAGTTACTTAGAATCGAGGAGACTCGTTTTCGCTCCATTTAGCTTATAAAAGGAATAGTTTGAGCCAATGTCGGGACTCCAGCCTTGCATAGAGATATGAGGGTTGGATCTATGACTGTGTGCCATTCTACATCTCGAGAGAGTACCTTAAAGAAGCTATTAGTTGTAAAAATAAGTCATTTATAAAGCATGCTATAGAACCATGTTGTAGCATGTTGTCTACTTTTAAATCGGTTTAATATCTTAACGAATCCCTTCACCCTAAGCTTTATGTTATTACTTGTTCACAACAGTTCTGTTTAATCAACTCACCACAAGTATTTCCTCGAATTCACCATCTGAAATCATATTTTTATTTTTACTATTAAAACGAAGTTTTATTCCTTTTTCTTCGTGGACGATATTCAGTATTTTTACCACTTTATTACTTGTAAAAGACGATAGTGGGTTGATGAGTATATACTTGCACTAGTCTCCATTTGTTAAGAGTCTGAGAGATTTATTTTATATAATTCTTGTAACAAGTTTTTGGCACCGCTGCCGGGGAATATAGGCAAAAGTTTTTTTTTCAGTAAATCTAAAGATTTGATTTTTCTACCATCTTTTTACTTGATTTTGGGTGTGGTGTATGCCAAGGCTACCGCACGGGGAGATTTTTGAATTGGATCCGGATATCGAGCGAACTTTCAAACAAAGACGAAGAGTGCAAAGAGTATTATTATCTACTCTAACCTCTTCCAATATGGCTGATAATCTACTTCTACCAACTCCCCCACCACTGAATGACGCTGAAAAAATAATCAAACTGGCAAACTCAAAAGACGGAGGAATTATGGACTATGTCATTCCTGTTTTTGATCAGTTAAATTCAGGAATAATTAGACCAGAAATGGAAGCCCTCCATTTTGAGTTAAAACCAGTAATGTTTAATATGTTGCAAACCAACGGTCAGTTCAGTGGTTTGCCATCTGAAGATTCGCACTCACACTTAAAATCATTCATGGAAATAACTGACACTTTCCCTATCCCGGGAGTATCTAACGATGCTTTGAGACTCACATTGTTTCCTTTTTCTTTAAGGGATAGGGCAAAGTCTTGGTTCAATTCCTTGCAACCAGGATTTGTGGATTCTTGGAATAGCGTGGCAAAAAAGTTTTTAAAAAAATATTTTCCTCCCACTCGGAATGCTAAGTCCAGAAACGAAATTTGTCTTTTTAGACAAATGGACGATGAGGCAGTTCCTGATGCTTGGGAAAGGTACAAGGAGCTATTAAGAAAATGCCCTCACCATGGCATTCCATACTGTATACAGCTCGAGACATTTTACAATGGGTTGAATCTCACTGCAAAACAAATGCTCGATGCTACATCAGGAGGAGCTTTCACAGCTAGTACCTATAATGATGGATATGATATCCTTGAAAAGATTTCTAATAATAATGGACATTGGGCCGACCCACGTGCACTAGTACCACGTAAAACAACAGGAGTTCATGACATAGATGCTTTTACAGCATTAACGGCTCAGATGACTACAATGACTAATTTGATTAAAAATTTAACAAATGGTCAAGTAGCACAATCCATAGCCACCACGCATGCTCCAACTGTTGAGTCGGTACAATGTGCGTATTGTGGTGGAGGACATCCCTTTGAACATTGTCCGTCTAACTCCGAATCAGTCAATTATGTGGGGAATCAAAATAGATCAGGACCATTTTCTCAAACGTACAATCCTGGTTGGAGACAACACTCAAATTTTTCATGACACGGTCCTGCTCTAAACCCACCGATGAACAAACCCCAAGGGACCTCACACTTTCAACCTCATCAATCTCAACAACATCATCATGGTCAAGTTCCAAAACCATCACCAAAATACTTTTCATCAATAAACAAATCATTCATCTTTCTAAAACAAGTCTAACCAACAAGCCGAATCTTCTACTTCTTTGGAAGCAACTCTGAAAGGATTCATAAACCAAACCAACACAGCCATGAACCATCAGAACACTGCCATAAGATCTCTAGAAACACAGATTAGTCAACTTGCACTAGAGGTAAGAAATAGACCAGCAGGTACTCTTCCTAGTGATAAAGAGATTCCAAAGTCCATCATAAAAGAACATGTGAACGTAGTGACTTGAAGGAGTGGAAAGAACCTCGTAGAGAGTGAACCTATGAAAAAGTTTGTTGAACCCCAGGACCCAATTGAGATGGATGTCACAACATCTAGTTCAGATATTGTCATACCCACCTTAAAAGATAAGGGAAAATCAATAGAAATAGGACCACTTCCTAAGAAAGCAGACTTTCCCTTGTTATTTCCAAATGAAGGCAAAAAGAAGGTATCATTTCAGGATGATATTGGAACATCTTCTTCTGAAAGTAACAAGAATGTTGAGTCACCAGTCCCTCATAGTGAACCTATCATCATCCAGGCGCCCCCTAGTCAGTCCTCTAAAAAACCAGTCATAGCTCCTATTCCTCCTTATATACCTTTTCCACAAAGGTTGAGGAATCAGAAAGAGGAGTTGCAGTTCAAGAAGTTCATTGATGTGTTCAAACAACTACATATCAACATCCCATTGGTTGAAGCTATTGAACAAATGCCAAGTTATGCAAAATTCCTCAAGGACATTTTGAGCAAGAAAAAGAAGTTGAACGAATTTGAGACTGTGGCCCTAACAGAAGGTTGTAGTGCCCTCCTTTCCAATAAAATTCCCCCTAAACTCAAAGATCCCGGGAGTTTCACAATTCCCTGTTCAATAGGTGGGAAGGAAATTGGAAAGGCTTTGTGTGATTTAGGTGCCAGCATTAACCTCATGATCTTATCAGTATTCAATACCATAGGCATAGGTGAGGCTAGACCAACCATAGTTACCCTTCAGTTAGCAGATAAATCCATAACTCACCCAAAAGGAAAAATTGAGGATGTATTAGTCCAAGTGGATAAATTCATTTTTCCCATTGACTTCATCATTCTTGATTTTGAAGCTGATAAAGAGACACCAATCATCTTAGGAAGACCATTCTTAGCAACCGGTAGGACTTTGATTGATGTTTAGAATGGAGAATTGACTATGAGAGTGAATGACCAGGATGTCACCTTTAATGTTTTCAAATCCATGAAATACCCGAATGAAAAAGATGAGTGTTCTAACTTGAGTGACATTGAGTCCTTGTGCCACAAAGAAAGAGTTCAATCTATGTTAGACTTAAGCAAGATTGAAGTTGTTGAGGAGATAGAACATGGAGAAGAAAGTGAGATAACCCTGTTGCAAGATACCCTTGCTTTTGAGGTATTAGAGAGTGAGAATGGAAAAACCCATGCCACATCTATTGAGTCACCACCAGACTTAGAGTTGAAGTTACTTCCTTTACACTTGAAGTATGCATTTCTAGGAAAAGAAGGGAGATTACCTGTCATTATCTCATCCACCCTAGAAACACATCAGGAAGAGCAGTTGGTAAACTTGTTGAAACTACACACCAAGGCTATTGGATGGACCATCTTTGACCTAAAGGGTATCAGTCCTTCAATATGTCAGCATAAAATCATTTTAGAAGATAAGAGTTTCGCTTCCATTGAATCTGAAAGAAGATTAAACCCAATCATGAAAGAGGTTGTGAAGAAAGAAATTTTAAAATGGTTGGATGCTGGCATAATTTATACGATTGTAAGTAGCTCATAGGTAGGCCCCGTACAGTGTGTCCCTAAAAAGGGAGGTCTTACTGTCATCTCAAATGAGAAAGAAGAGCTCATTCCTACAAGAGTCGTGTCTGGTTGGAGAATTCGTATGGACTACCGTAGACTGAATAAGGCAACTCAAAAAGACCATTTTCCTTTGCCTTTCATAGATCAGATGTTAGACAGACTAGCTGGAAAGGAGTACTATTGTTTTCTAGATGGATACTCTGGTTACAATCAGATTGCAATAGCCCCGGAAGACCAAGAAAATACTACTTTTACATGTCCCTATGGCACCTTTGCCTTTAGAAGAATGCCATTTGGTTTATGTAATGCTCCCGTCACTTTTCAAAGATGTATGATGTCCATCTTTTCAGACATCCTTGAAACTTCCATGGAAATTTTTATGGATGATTTTTCTATATATGGTACATCATATGATCAATGTTTGAAAAATCTTGAAAAAAGTCTTGAAAGGTGTGAAGCAACTGATTTGGTTTTAAATTGGGAAAAATGTCACTTTATGGTGACAGAAGATATTGTTCTTGGTCATCTAATTTCAAAAAGGGGAGTTGAGGTTGATAAGGCAAAACTTGAAGTAATTGAAAAATTGCCTGAACCAACCACCTTTAAGGGTATACGAAGTTTTCTTGGACACGCTGGTTTTTACAGAAGATTTATCAAAGATTTTTCAAAAATTTCAAAACCTTTGTGTTCATTACTTCAACATGACCAAAAGTTTGATTTTAGTGAGGAATGTAGAAATGCATTTTGTTAGCATTAAATTGATGCTAATGATTATCTTAAAAAGTTTTATTAAGCAATCTGGGCTAAGGGTGGATCATCTGAAGATGCTTCTGTGCCAAAACGTCTATGTCTGGAAGAAGACCAGCCGCTGTGATAAATCGACCAAGTATGGACGACCAGAGCCTCTGTAAGAAGAACCAGAGCCTCTGTGAAACGTCACAGAGCCTCTGTGAAGACACAAGTACCAGAGCCTCTGTGAGAGACCAGAGAGGCTCTGGAGGACCAGAGCCTCTCGTTGTATTGACAAGAGCCTCTGGAGTGACAGAGCCTCTCTGGTCTGTCTATCCTCTGGTCTATCCTCTGGTCCTTCAAGACGACTATCTTCAGAGTCCTATTCTGGATAAGGCTAATCCTACTTTGGATAAGGCTAATCCTATTCAGATTATCATGGATTTATGCCTAGATATAGTAGTGTTTCAGGCATAGAAAATATGGAAGAGAGCAAATAGAGAATTCATTGTAAACACATAGATTCAGATACATCTCATGAGAGTCGATTAGGTTCTTGAGAGTTTGTAATTTTCAATTCAATAAAGAAAGCGCCATCGATTTCTATTTCATCTTCTTCTTCTACAAATTTCTCTTGATTTTCATTATTAAATTGTTCTACTGTCAGATCTGGGATATAACAAGTGGTATCAGAGCCAAATCGATTAATTTCTATCGATACGATCTTTCTGGCAGTAGATTCAATTTTATTGAAAGATACTCTCATGAACTGCTTCTTGTTCGACTGCAGTTTGGTCCCAAAAACTCTGATTTCATCATATGTTTAAACGTTTAATCAAATTTCTTTTTAAGGGATTTGTTCATGGATGAATTCGAACCTTTTTGATCTTGAGGTCAATAGAGTTTCTTGGAGTCAGTCGACTTATTGAACTTTGATTTTGTCAAATCTACGCGTAGGCGTTTTAGCAAGAGTTCATGGTACTCAGCCTAAGGCAATCGGTGGTTTATTTGCCAAACATCTATTCTCAATATCTCTTGGTTATGCAAATAAGTGATACAATAAAAAGGCCATATATTCTCTAAGTAACTTAAACCAGAGCCTCTGGTTCTRARGACCAGAGCCTCTGGCCATATAGAATGACTTAGATTTTCTTGGCAAAATTTTTCTTGGTAACCAGAACCCCTCTGGTTCTATTGATAACCAGAGATCCTCTGGTTCAAAGCAAAAGACTTGGAAATTTCAGCCAAGTCCCTTCTTTCTCCCAACCAGAGCCTCTGGTTCTAAAGACTAGAGCCTCTGGATTTTAAATCCTTTGAAACCAGAGCCCCTCTGGTCTTTGCTAACTAAAATCATTTATATGACTAAGTGTTTCCATTCCACCAGAGCCTCTAGTTCTTAAGACCAGAGCCTCTGGATTCAAAGTCTTTGCAACCAGAGCTCCTCTGGTCTCAAAGACTCTTTGCTCTTCACACAGCCATATTCAATATCATTTTTCTTCATCCTTCACAATCAGAGCCTCTGGTTCTAAAGACCAGAGCCTCTGGATTCAACGTCTTTGCAATCAGAGCCTCTCTGGTCTCAAAGACATTCTTTTTCCATAA
>NW_020200696.1:36729-42417 GCF_001531365.2 Cynara cardunculus var. scolymus | reverse complement strand
AATAAGTGATGAAGAACCAGAAGATCGATGAAAACATCAAGGCAGAGAAAGTTCTTCCAGCGGACCAATGGACAGACTATCCAGAGCTTCGATGGAAAGTACATCCAGCGGACCGACGGACGAATCGATGGAAAGTGTTTATCGATACAATGGAGCAGTTCAACACTTAGAAGAATTTCCAAGTATTCATCCAAGCGTACATTGAAGACTTGAAAATAAGGATGAAATCACCTACTCAATAATGACAGCTGGTGATGACTAATCAACAGCTGTAATTATAGTTTATCTTGTAATATATGATTATCCATGTAATAGATAGATCTTATCTATTAGCTAGACTATTTGCTACAAAGTAGCAATAGATAGTTATCTAGACATTAGCTAACTAGAATAAATAGACGACTAGGTCTATTATTTAGACGTACGCATAAACGCATGCACACATACACGCATATACGTGCATAAGGTTTTTACTCTGTATTCACGGTTTATTATTCAGTAAAACCTTTGAAACTCAAAACTGTTCTTTCTTATTCATAATCTATTGTTGAGTTTTATTTACTTTATTTATTAAAACAGTATAATTTGGTTATTCATAACTAAATTATTATTGTTATTTGAGAGATCTGGGATCAACACATTTCACACTTTGAAAAAGGCTCTGGTTACTGCACCCGCGATTGCTACTCCAGATTGGAGAAAACCTTATGAAATTATGTGCGATACAAGTGATTGGGCTGTGGGAGCCGTTTTAGGACAAAGAAAAGAAAAAAAATTCCTTTCCATCTATTATACAAGCAAAACATTGAACGAAGCTTAAGTGAACTATACAATAACAGAAAAAGAATTATTGGCTGTGGTGTTTGCTTTTGAAAGATTTAGATCRTATWTGATGGGAACAAAAATCATTGTACATACTGATCATGCTGCCATCAAATATTTGATTTCAAAAAAAGATGCAAAACCCAGACTGATAAGATGGATTCTACTGTTGCAAGAGTTTGATCTTGAAATAAAAGATAGAAAAGGAGTGGAAAATCAAGTAGCAGATCACCTGTCCAGATTAGAGAAGCAACCTACTGACTTGAAAGACATCATAGAGACTTTTTCGGATGAAAAAATCTTGATGCTAAAGCCACTGGAATCACCATGGTTTGCGGATATAGCCAATTATTTGGCTTGTGACATTAAACCTTCTGAGTACACTTGGCCTAAGCTCAAATTTTTTTTGCATGATGTAAAATTTTACCTGTGGGATGACCCTCTCTTATTTAAAATTGGTGCAGATCAAGTCTTGAGAAGATGCATTCCGGAAACAGAGGTAACAAAAATCTTGGAAGATTGTCACAAGGCACCTTATGGTGGCCATTTTGGCGGACAAAGGACGGCAGCCAAGGTATTACAATCTGGTTTCTTTTGGCCAACACTTTTTCAAGATGCTCATAATTTTTCCAAAAGATGTGACGAATGCCAGAGAAGTGGCTCAATTTCCCAAAGAAATGAAATACCTTTAAATGGAATTTTGGAGGTTGAATTATTTGATGTTTGGGGAATTGATTTCATGGGACCATTTTCTCCTTCTAATAATTGCAAATACATTTTAGTCGCCGTTGACTATGTGTCAAAATGGGTGGAAGCAATGGTATGTGTTTCAAATGATGCAAAAACAATGGTTAAGTTCCTCCACAAACAAATATTCTCAAGATTTGGTATCCCAAGAGCACTAATCAGTAACGAGGGTACTCATTTTGTGAATCATTTGTTACACGGAGTTCTTGAAAAATACATTAACCACAAAGTTGCCACCGCATATCACCCGCAGACTAATGGATTGGCAGAACTTTTAAACCGTGAAATAAAGGGAATTTTGGAAAAAGTGGTTAAACCAAGCAGAAAAGACTGGGCTTTTAAACTAGATGATGCTTTATGGGCATACAGAACTGCATTTAAAACTCCAATTGGTATGTCTCCATACAAGCTTGGTTTTGGAAAAGCGTGTCATCTTCCGGTGGAACTTGAACATAAAGCCAATTGGGCAATCAAGGAATTAAATATGTGCTTAGATGATGCAGGAAATAAAAGAAAATTGTAGATATGTGAAATGGAAGAGCATAGGAATATGTCCTATGAGAATGCCAAGCTGTATAAGGAAAAGACGAAACAGTGGCATGACAGAAGAATTCAATAGCGAGAGTTCAAAAGCAGGACAACAAGCTTTATTGTTCAATTCTAGATTAAAATTGTTTCCAGGTAAATTAAAAACTAGGTGGTCAAGACCGTTTCAAATCCACAAAGTTTACCCATACGGAGCAGTCGATCTAGTGAACCCTAAGGATAACAGTATGTTCAAAGTAAATGGCCAGAGAATAAAAATTTATCTGGATGAGCCCAAAAACCAAGAATACCCCGTGTGAGTTTTTCTGCATAAAATAAGGTGTATATATATATATATATATCGTACTAATATTTAGAAGGATGTATGTTTGTAAATAAATATTTATATATATTACTAATATAAATGTGTATAAAATATATATCTATACTAC
This sequence comes from Cynara cardunculus var. scolymus, assembly GCF_001531365.2. NCBI lineage: Eukaryota > Viridiplantae > Streptophyta > Magnoliopsida > Asterales > Asteraceae > Cynara > Cynara cardunculus. Next base: position 39,871 of record NW_020200696.1, on the reverse strand, counting down.
ATATATAAGCATTTAGGTCATTATCTTAAATACAAGTCCTTAAGCATAAGTTACAACCATTTTATGCAAGTTTTTCAAGAAACTCTTACGGACAAATTATTATGCACAATGTACAAGTTATTTATGCAAGTGTTTTTCCTTCTTTTTCTGTATCCTATCACTGCGTTCTCTACTCCTTACCAAATTTTAGATTTCAAATTTCAATTTTCAAATTTGAATTGATGCTTGAAGAGCTTGTGAGAGACTTCCCTCAAAAATGACTGATTCAGGCTCATCCTCTTCTCAAGAAACTCTCATCCCTTAATCAAAACAACAATTCATCATCTCAGACGATTCATCACTGCATCTCTCTCTATCCATTATTCACTAATATGGTGAACAATCAAAATCCCTTTCAAGCACATAACCAGAAATAGAAGAAAGCAAGATGTGAATCGAGATCTCTGGTCTCTCTCTCTGTATATATATATATATATATATATATAGGAGGTGTTTGTGATTGCTTATGTTTGGATTGCTTATTTATAACAACTTATGCCTTTTCTTTGTAAAAGTGCTTATTTATGAACATGATGCTTTTGGTACGGTTTTCGATTGATCCGGTAGGTTTTATTTTCCGATCCGGAGATATATCGGAGGTCGTCACCACTGTTGCCAAATAAACAGCGAGGCTGTGATGAAATTCTTCTGCATTTAGCATTTCCGAGCATAGGTTTCCGAGCATTGGGTAAAATTCGGCCCGTATCTTGGCGGGGCAACGGGTTGCAGCCATGGCGGTGTCTGATCACATTTGTCGGATTCCAGATTTGCAGATCTGAGCCTCTCTTTCAGCATCTCCATTGGTAAAAATAAAGACTTGATGAATGGAGGGGAAATTGACCAAAATAACCATTTTGTCACTTTGGATTTTTATTGGTTTTTTGTCCATTTATGAAAAACCATTGAGCATCTTAGAGGCTGTGAGGATGAATTTGAATGCATCTGAGTGGATTCGATCAAAATCTGAGATAATCCGCATCTTGGCTGGGAAACTGGTATGGTTATGTGAGAGAAAGAAGATATGAATGTTTCTGTTCTTTGTCATTGCAACCAGTAAGTTGCAGCCATGGTGGATTTATCCTCTTTGTTGATTGTTTACATCTGAGCCTCACATTTTTCAACCGACCATGTTTTACTCATTTTCAAGAACATTTTCTTTCCAATTTTTTGATTAATCTGTATATTTAACCCGCTATGCAAGCCGGCTATTCCTAGGCGACCACCTGCTTTGCTGGTTGTCCGGAGTTGTCGAACGAAATTTTTGTTTCTTCTTCAGACACTTTTGACCTTCGGAGCTCAAACTCAAACCACTTTTTTTTGCCAAGGTTTTCATTGAAACAAGAATTAGCATTGATCATAAAAAAAGCCTTTTTTTTATGTATGCCTAAAGAGTAAAGATTATGATGCTTCATTAAAGTGACTACTTGTTAGTGAATTTCTGTAAATGCAGTTGTATACATTCCTGGACACCACAATGGACATTATAGTATTGCTGCCCAGTTTCTTGAAGTTATTCAAAGAAGCCAAAGGTCACTCAAACTCACCAAGCAATCTTGCTCTTACCTTTTGGCTTTTGGTAAATATTTACGGTAAACCTGATGAGCATAGGTTTCTGAGCACTGGGTAAAATTCGGCCCATATCTTGGCGGGGCAACGGGTATTTGTAGAGATGCTTATTTAGTTATTTGTAGAGAGGAATGGATTACAATCTTGATGTTTTGAATTTGGTATTTGTAGTTTTAAACGATGTTGGTCAAGCAAGGGTTGCTGGTGTCCCTGCACCAACTGGTACATCGTCTAGGGCACCATCCGGATGCCTTTTTATACACTATGGATTTAATATGATTCCTAAGTTCTTGATTACAACATATGTGCATTAGATATTAAACCAACCGTAATTAGCTATATTTAAAAGTTATATTACAATTTCAACCTTGGTTTTCTTATGAAWGAACTTCCCTTTGAACTAATTCATCGGTTTTATTCAAACAACAKAAAGTAGGGCTTTTGATCGCCTTCTCGACCCCTGGTAACAGTTCTCGACGCCTTCAAAACAGTAGCAGTTCTATTGAAGTTCATATTTTATCAATCTTGTGTTGTTAATCTTGAATGCCATTTTTATAGTTAGTATATTTATTTAGAGTTGAGAACAGCAAGAAGCAAATTGCATATTGTTGTAAGGACAATTTTATGAGTAGTTGTTGTTCTATTTTGATTTTCAATTTGGAATTGCTTTAGGATTTGATGTGGCTAAAATCGTATGTGTGCACACAGTGGGCATAAAATCCCCAAAGTGGCGGTGCAAGTGCACGCCSACACTAAGTTYRCTTCAAGTAATAGAGTGGTATAGTACCAAGATCGTTTCCACAGGGACCGGACTTACTGWGAATCARAGACTKTCATGAACTTCTTGAACAATGYTTCGASTWGAGAAAATAATTGAGTTTTGATTGGTGCAAAGCGTTAAAATACGAAATAAACCTTTAATATTAAAAGATGGGTATGGGTGTAAGCTTTGCTTAAGAATATTGCAGGAACAATTTGGTCAGAAASTCATGGGATTTCTAWAAGMACTCCTATCTCTCGAAAGTGAATTCTTATATATTGTGCCCACAAAGTGCCCACAAAGCGTCCAGTTTTATCAATCTTAAACTTGCCGAATTAGCTACTAGATAAAAAGATATCTGGTTCCACTAGCCTGAAGATTTATAGTCACAACGTATTGTAGCATAAACTCGACTAATATCATAACAAAAGCTAAAAACATGCAAAACCCGCATCTCTGCGTAATTATCAAAGACTCTCTCAAATCTTTGTGCATCATATAAGCCGTATTTCACATCCACCGATCTCTTGATCAAGGATCTAATATTAACACTTCAAAGTGATCGGCTATCTGCGTTGAGTTTACGTCTCGTCTTAAATGACCAAACTTAAGAATCAATAAAAATGGCAACACCCAAGTGTGCCTTTAAGTCCTTAAGCTTGACTCACACCCACACCCAAAAGGGTGCTTAGCTCATAATAAAATTAGAAAACATAAGGGAAACAGAAGAAGAAAAATGCATAAGAAATACTTGAACTGAAAATAAATACTTACTGT
>NW_020200696.1:32637-36639 GCF_001531365.2 Cynara cardunculus var. scolymus | reverse complement strand
TAAAATTACAAGCAGAAAATAAACTTGCTATACTACTACAAAGCTTGAGAGAATGCTCCAAGGTTGCTTAGCTAATTTGCTGGTGGAATGGTGTGTCAATTGAGAGAAAGCCTTCAAAATATATAGGGAAAAGGTGGGACCGGATAAACTCTTTATCCAATGGATAAAAATCTGCATTGTCCAAAGGGTAAGGACCACCCATCACCACATGTCTACTTCATCTCAGGCCATGTCACTTCTTCTTGAAAGGTTGCAAAAGGTAAAAGTACTCCAATAAATTATGAAAAGAAGGTTTTTCAATCAATATAAAGGTAGGAGTACTTTCCATGTCTTTTCATCACTTCAATCAGGTCCATTCCTCCAAGCAACTCAATGTTTAGATCTGAACTTAGAATTAAGTCTCATTAATATCCAAGGGAATGAATATCTGAATTTTGTTCAAATCCAACTAGATGCAAATCTGCCATAAGATGAATGTGAGCAGAAAGTGGGCATTTTACCAATATTAATGGGTTTTTTAGAAAATAATTAAATTATTGACCTTTCATCACCTCTTAACATATTTTGGACCAAAAATACAAGATAGGAGCAAAATGGGTACCAAAGATACAATAAAATAAGGGTATTGAACAACAAATAAGTCTCACAAAATGAGAGTTATCACACCCCCAAACTTGAGGTATTACTTGTCCTCAAGTAGAAGAAAAATAATTAAAAAGACACAAAAAGAAAGGAACAAGAACGAAATACTTACGGAAGGTGTTAGAAATTCGTCTAGTAAAGAGAATGTAGAATTTCCATGCTTGATCTTTGTAGTGTTGCCGTTAATCAGTAGGGCTTTCGGGTTAGTGTTTTTGGCAATGATAGCGTGTATCCCTCCCCCAAACTTATCCTGTACTACAAAAGGGTTTGAAACAGAAGTTCTCATCGATTCACTTTTGAGTACTTGGAAAAAAGTTCGTGACCCATTCTTGGCATAAACTTGCCCTTTTGGATAGCCGGGCTTTATTTTTGTCTTCCAATTTTCCGAAGACCGATTCTTCTATTTTTTTTGTTTTGTTTTCTTCTCTTTTTTTCTAATTTTTTTTTCATACCTCCCAATTTTTCGAAGGTGTGTTTTTTTTTTCTTTTTCTTGACACATCCCCCCAAACTTAATGTTGACAATGTCCTCATTGTTGCCAATGGGACCAAAAGGGTACGGGTTGGGTGCAAGGGGAAAAGTGTTTGGGTATAAAATAGAAGGAGGGCCTACATCCTTTTAACTTTAACACTATGAAAAATCATCCAAGAATGTTGTACCTGAAATAAATAATGGAACTAGACAAAGCAAAAAGAAATCCAACACCATTTGTCATAATTATGTACACAAAAGAAAATGACATCCAGCAAGTCATACACAAAAGATGGAATAACAGTGTATCTGTACCCAAAAGATATACCCAAAAATAATGTTTATAGAGGTTGTGATCAAAAGTCGAGAATTAAACCATTTCCTGCAAAACTGCTTACTGTGGGCAAGCAGGGACTGCATCAGCCTCCTTGGAGCTTTGGACAACGGGAGCAGCAACTGGAATAGCAACGGCAGGAATGATCGCAGTCGTGGTAGGTAATGTAGCAGCAACAGGAATGTGAGGAGCAGGAGCAAAAGGCGCAGCAACAATGGAAGTAACCGGCATGTGGGTTTGCAAAGGTGGGAAGCACCGAACTTGGGGAGGACAAAGACCGCTCGGGAACCTTGGAAGTTGGGCCGTCAAGAGAGTATCTTGAAGCCCGTAAAGCTATCGTTCCACCCGGTTCCAATCTCTAGTATATGCCCAAAAACGAGCACTCTTCTTTTCCAACTCGGAGACTCGGTCGTCAATGCTCCCAACTTTCTTCAATATCGCCTCCAACTTCTGATTAGTCTCTTTCCATTGAAGTGCCAAGACGGACAGCCATGTGGCCGACCCATACCCCGAGCCTAAAGGATTGCTTTGAGGTGGCTCGGATGGGTTGGCCTCATCATTGCCATATCTTGGCATGTCCGCATCTGGTTCGGTCGTGGGGACAACGGGTGGCTCCGATATGTACACGGCGGGTGGCTCGGTAAGTGCAACATCTGGCGACTCCGAAACAACGGCAACCTGTGGCTCGGGAAGAATGACCGGTGGCGCATTTGGTTGAACGGTTGTTGGCGCCACGGGCTCTTCCGTATCTCTCTCAACCGGGACAGGATGCTACAAATTTAAAAATGGCCGAGAGGCTCTATGCCGACGGTCGACCGTGTTTTGTTCCAACAAGGAAGAACCGACAACAATAGAATCCGCCTCATGGGTAGGGACCCTAGCCTTGGCCATAAGTTTTGTGATAAGGGCCGGAAAGACTAGGCGTGAATGCGTCTTCTGAGAGGCTGCCAAAATGGATGCATGTATAATCGGCCCAAGGTCGATTGGCAACTCGCTCATATTGCAATAAAGGAGGACGCATCGGTCCCGTGATAACGTACTATCATGAACAGTGGGGATTAAAATATGTCGCAAAAACTGAAACCAAAGTCCCGCTTCCGTGTTTAAATGGCCGGCAAAAATGATTTGGCACCGGTTGTCCCTCGACCATCCACGATCGGGGAGCGTAAGGACGGAAGCGATATCAACATCGGCGACTTCACGAGTCCCATTCATAATCTGTGCAAACGAGCATTCCGGTGGTGGGGTGAGTCCAAGGGCCGCATTAAGCTTCGGCCCCGACCAATCAACTTTCTTGCCCTGAATGTTTACCGAAATGCTCTTGGTGGTGCCAACGGCCGCGTAAAACTCGGTTACCCAAGATACATTAGCCCGTAAAGGGGCAACCACGAAATTGTCCCACCTCAAAGCCACCAAATGGTGCCTGATAGCCATAAAAGAGTTGACCAACCGGGGGTCAAAGGCCCGTTCTAAAAGAATTTTATTGTTTTTGATACGGTTGTACCTCTCTTGAAATGGTATCACCTTTTCTTTCTTTTTCTTTGGGGCTTGCTGCTTCTTCTGCTTTGCTGCTGCCTTCCTCTTTTTAGAAGGTTTTGGCTTACTGACTTCCAAAACCTCCTCCTCTTGAATTTCTTCTTCAAAATCCTCCATTTCCTCATGATCCTCATCTTCCTCGGCTATATCCTCAGCATGTTCTAAGTCCTGGGCCATCTCATCCTCATAGTCACTGTCTTCAGGCACTGGTTTTGGTAATGGTTGAGGAATAACAGACTCTGAACTTGCACTTTCAATACTTCCCGAATAGGTGTCTGTGCTCACAGTCTGCCCACTGGGGACAGTGACCGGTATTTCTTCAACAGGAAGTTCATTTTCTGTTTGAGTCTTAGGGGGTTGTTGTGGTGTTTCTTCAACAGACTCAGGAACAGAAAAAGGGAATAAATCCTCAGGATTGTTGGAGGCATTGGCTTCAAAATCAAAATAGAACTCCTCCCCTAAGGTATCACTAAGTTTTAGGTCGAAATCGTGTATGATGGGTGGGCCGAGTGGTGTTGAGGGAAGGGGAATAGGAGGCTGTTGAGTAGGTGTAGGGTTGATCGGTGGTGGGATGGGGGTAGATAGAAGGGTGATAGAGGGTGGTACGGTTAGGGCTAAGAAAAGGGGTCTTGGTGTGGGAAGGGGTGCGGCGGTCGGCGGTCGTAAAGTAGATGGACCAGCGCCGATGGTGGTGGTGGTGGTGTGAATATCAAATACTCTCTCAAATCTTTGTGCATCATCTAAGCCGTATTTCAGATCCGCCCATCTCTGGATCAAGGATCTAATATTAACACTTCAAAGTGATCGGCTTATCTGCATTGAGTTTACGTCTCGTCTTAAATGACCAAGCTTAAGAATCAATAAAAATGGCAACACCCAAATGTGCCCTTAAATTCTTAAGCTTGACTCACACCTACACCCAAAGGGGTGCTTAGCTCATAATAAAATTAGAAAACATAAGGGAAACAGAAGAAGAAAAATGCATAAGAAATACTTGAACTGAAAATAAATACTTACTGT
>NW_020200696.1:28553-32362 GCF_001531365.2 Cynara cardunculus var. scolymus | reverse complement strand
TACTACTACAAAGCTTGAGAGAATGCTCCAAGGTTGCTTAGCTAATTTGCTGGTGGAATGGTGTGAATAATGGTGGACTGGGTGAAAACAGTAGTAAATAGGGGAGGAGATGGAGTTATACTTACGTAAGTGACGATGGCATGGTACTTATCATAGTCGACCCGCATGGAGGATGATTGACCGGCGCCGGCGGTTGATGAATGTCTTGCCGGCGGAGCAAAAGCAATGGGGTCCGGCGAGAGGGGCGTTGAATAAGGCATCGATGAACCGGCTGATGTTGCCATTGGAGCGGCGGATGATGCTTCGCCGGCGACGGTCCGGCGAGAGGAGCGATGGGCAGGCGGTCGATAAGGGGGCCGGCGGGTTGGGTTACTTCGTGTTCTTGCCATGAAAAGGGAGGAGAAGATGAATAGTGAAGTAAAAATTATTTTCCCCCCTTTTTCATAAATAACCGGTGGGTAAAGCATAGATAACCGTTCCCATCTGCATGCAAAACCTTTGGAAGGACAAGTGATTTGAAAAAAATGATGTCATGGTCAAATCTCTTACACAAGCCTCCATTTTCAGAAAATTCATCATCACTTTTTTTAAAAATAACTCCATTTCTTTTCTTATTTTCCCTTTTTCTTTTCCTTGGAAGATTCCACAAAAAAAACCGCCAATATTCAAAAATAATAACCAAAACCCACTTTAGAATGTGAGCACGAGATGCCTACTGTGAGCATACCTGCACGAAATAAACAAGAAGCACGATAATTAATAAAAAAAATATTTACATTATTTACAACAGAAGGTTCGACAATCTTTTAAATAGATTTTTGGCGTGGATCTTGCATTCCTTCAGGGAAGAAATGCTTGACCCGATGCTCATTCACTTTAAAAACCGTATTGTCTTGTGGGTTTAAGAGATCGATAGTTCCAACCTTTCCCACTTCAACAATAGTGAAAGGTCCCGACCATCTAGATTTGATTTTTCCGGGGAAAAGCCTCAACTTAGAGTTAAAAAGAAGCACTTTTTGACCTTTTTCAAAAATTCTTTGATTGATCCTACGATCATGCCACATTTTCGTTTTTTCTTTGTAAATTTTGGCATTCTCGTAGGCTCGGTACCTCCACTCTTCCAACTCATTGAGTTGGAGCTTTCTTTTCTCTCCCGCTAGAGTTGTATTTAAATTTAATTCCTTAATAGCCCAAAATGCCTTATATTCTAACTCCAACGGAAGGTGACAAGATTTTCCAAAAACAAGTTGGTATGGAGACATGCCCAATGGAGTCTTGAAAGCGGTACGGTAAGCCCAAAGTGCATCATCCAATTTAAGTGACCAATCTTTACGATTTGGCTTAACCACTTTTTTTAAAATATTTTTTATTTCCCGATTTGAAAGTTCCGCAAGACCATTGGTTTGCGGGTGGTAAGTCGTGGCTACTTTATGTCGGATGTTGTACTTCTCAAGAGTGGTACCTAACACTTTGTTTATGAAATGAGTCCCTTCATCGCTTATTAATGCTCGGGGTGTTCCAAAACGAACAAAAATGTTTTTATGCAAAAAGTCCACTACCGTTTTGGCATCATTTCTTGGGCAAGCCTTTGCTTCTATCCATTTGGAGACATAGTCTACCGCAACCAAAATGTATTGATTATGAAAAGACATGGGRAATGGTCCCATAAAGTCAATACCCCAAACATCGAAAAGTTCGACTTCCAAAATATWGTTYAARGGCATTTYATTTCTTTGGGACAAATTTCCCATGCGTTGGCATTGATCACAACTCTTCACAAATTCAAAAGCATCTTTAAATATGGTGGGCCAAAAAAATCCGCTTTGTAAAATTTTAGCGGCCGTACGTTGTCCACCAAAGTGGCCTCCGTACGGTGATGCATGACATTCCTTTAACAAAGCTTGGATTTCATCATCCAGGACACACTTTCTCAAAATTTGATCCGATCCCAATTTAAAAAGGGATGGATCGTCCCACAAATAATGCTTGCAATCATGAAGAAATTTTTTAAACCGGTTTCCCTGAAAATGATACGGTTTAAGGCCACATGCAAGATAGTTGGCAATATCTGCATACCAAGGATTTTGTTTTTGAAAATTATGTTGTATGGCCAAAAAAAATTCATCCGGGAAAACTTCCTTAATCTCATGATTCCCCCCACTTGATACATTTCCTTCAATTCTAGAAAGGTGATCGGCCACTTGATTGTCACATCCCTTTCGGTCTACAATCTAAAGATCAAATTCTTGCAATAAAAGAATCCATCTAATAAGCCGTGGTTTCGCATCAACTTTGTTAAATAAATATTTTATTGCCGAATGATCTGTATGAATAGTGACTTTGGTACCAATCAAGTATGAATGGAAACGATCAAAAGCAAATACTACCGCAAGCAACTCTTTTTCCGTGGCGGTATAATTCAATTGGGCTTCAACAAGAGTCTTACTTGCGTAGTATATGGGGTGAAAAATTTTATTTTGCCTTTGCCCCAAAACGGCACCCACGGCCCAATCACTTGCGTCACACATTACCTCAAAAGGTAGGGGACCAATCGGGAGTGATTATAATGGGTGCCGAGACAAGAGCATTCTTGATTGTTTCAAAAGCCTTTTTACAATCGGAGGTGAACTCAAAAGCTTGGTCAACATGCAACAAGTTACATAAGGGTTTTGCAATTTTAGAAAAATCTTTAATAAACCGTCGGTAAAAACCCGCATGTCCCAAAAAACTACGAATGCCTTTGACCGAAGTAGGTTCGGGCAATTGCATTATCACCTCAATTTTAGCTTTGTCAACCTCCAAACCTTTCTTTGAAATCATGTGCCCCAAAACTATTCCCTCTTGTACCATAAAATGGCATTTTTCCCAATTTAAAATCAAGTCATGGGTCTCACATCTCTCCAAACTTTTCCTCAAATTTTCAAGACAATTTTCGAAATTAGTTCCAATAACCGAAAAATCATCCAAAACTTCCATAGTGTCCTCAATCATATCCGAAAAAATAGACATCATACATCGTTGGAAAGTGGCTGGAGCATTACATAAACCGAATGGCATACGTCGGAAAGCAAAAGTTCCAAAGGGACAAGTGAAAGTAGTTTTCTCTTGATCTTCGGGTGCAATATGGATTTGATTGTATCCCGATTACCCATCTAAAAAACAATAAAATTCCTTTCCAGCCAACCGATCTAGCATTTGATCTATGAAAGGCAAAGGGAAGTGATCTTTCTTAGTAGCTAAGTTCAATTGCCTATAATCCATACAAATCCTCCACCCGGTAACGGTCCTAGTTGGGATAAGTTCGTTTTTGTTGTTGGTGATTACCGTGGTACTACCTCTCTTAGGCACGCATTGAATCGGACTTACCCAACCGCTACTAGCATTGGGGTAAATAATACCCACGTCTAACCACTTCAAGATTTCCTTCTTAACCACTTCTTTCATGATTGGATTTAGCCTTCTTTGAGGTTGTACCTTTCCAACACTATTTTCTTCCAATATGATATTATGTTGGCAAAGGGACAGGCTTATTCCCCTAATATCAGCTATGGTCCAACCGAAAATTTTCTTATGGTCTTTCAGCAAATCTATCAACCTTTCCACTTGTTCACTACTTAAGTTGGAAGAAATAATCATAGGAAATTTTTCTCCTTCCATAAGATATGCATACTTAAGATGTGAAGGCAGTGGTTTTAACTCCAAATTGGGTGCTTCTATAATGGATGGGGTTTGGGTTGGTATATCTTTAAAATCTAACTGTTCAAAGGCAGCTATGTCCTCAAGTAAGTCTTCTTCACAAATGTCTTCTG
>NW_020200696.1:22487-25678 GCF_001531365.2 Cynara cardunculus var. scolymus | reverse complement strand
AATGAACTTCCCTTTGAACTAATTCATCGGTTTTATTCAAACAACATAAAGTAGGGCTTTTGATCGCCTTCTCGACCCCTGGTAACAGTTCTCGACGCCTTCAAAACAGTAGCAGTTCTATTGAAGTTCATATTTTATCAATCTTGTGTTGTTAATCTTGAATGCCATTTTTATAGTTAGTATATTTATTTAGAGTTGAGAACTACAAGAAGCAAATTGCATATTGTTGTAAGGCCAATTTTATGAGTAGTTGTTGTTCTATTTTGATTTTCAATTTGGAATTGCTTTAGGATTTGATGTGGCTAAAATCGTATGTGTGCACACAGTGGGCATAAAATCCCCAAAGTGGCGGTGCAAGTGCACGCCCACACTAAGTTTACTTCAAGTAATAGAGTGGTATAGTACCAAGATCGTTTCCACAGGGACCGGACTTACTGTGAATCAAAGACTTTCATGAACTTCTTGAACAATGCTTCGACTTGAGAAAATAATTGAGTTTTGATTGGTGCAAAGCGTTAAAATACGAAATAAACCTTTAATATTAAAAGATGGGTATGGGTGTAAGCTTTGCTTAAGAATATTGCAGGAACAATTTGGTCAGAAACTCATGGGATTTCTATAAGCACTCCTATCTCTCGAAAGTGAATTCTTATATACTGTGCCCACAAAGTGCCCACAGAGCGTCCAGTTTTATCAATCTTAAACTTGGCGAATTAGCTACTAGATAAAAAGATATCTGGTTCCACTAGCCTGAAGATTTATACTCACAACGTATTGTAGCATAAACTCGACTAATATCTGAACAAAAGCTAAAAACATGCAAAACCCGCATCTCTGCGTAATTATCAAAGACTCTCTCAAATCTTTGTGCATCATCTAAGCCGTGTTTCAGATCTGCTCATCTCTGGATCAAGTATCTAATATTAATACTTCAAAGTGATCGGCTTATCTGCGTTGAGTTTACGTCTCGTCTTAAATGACCAAGCTTAAGAATCAATAAAAATGGCAACACCCAAGTGTGCCCTTAAGTCCTTAAGCTTGACTCACACCCACACCCAAAGGGGTGCTTAGCTCATAATAAAATTAGAAAACATAAGGGAAACAGAAGAAGAAAAATGCATAAGAAATACTTGAACTGAAAATAAATACTTACTGTTGCCCACAGAGGGCACACAATACACAGTGGCAAGAATAAAAGACTAACTACGAAAATAAAATTACAGACAGAAAATAAACTTGCCATACTACTACAAAGATTGAGAGAATGCTCCAAGGTTGCTTAGCTAATTTGCTGGTGGAATGGTGTGTCAATTGAGAGAAAGCCTTCAAAATATATAGGGAAAAGGTGGGACCGGATAACTTCTTTATCCAATGGATAAAAATCTGCATTGTCCAAAGGGTAAGGACCACCTATCACCACATGTCTACTTCATCTCAGGCCATGTCACTTCTTCTTGAAAGGTTGCAAAAGGTAAAAGTACTCCAATAAATTATGAAAAGAAGGCTTTTCAATCAAAATAAAGGTAGGAGTACTTTCCATGTCTTTTCATCACTTCAACCAGGTCCATTCCTCCAAGCAACTCAATGTTTAGATCTGAACTTAGAATTAAGTCTCATTAATATCCAAGGGAATGAATATCTGAATTTTGTTCAAATCCAACTAGATGCAAATCTGCCATAAGATGAATGTGAGCAAAAAGTGGGCATTTTACCAATAGTAATGGGTTTTTTAGAAAATAATTAAATTCTTGACCTTTCATCACCTCTTAACATATTTTGGACCAAAAATACAAGATAGGAGCAAAATGGGTACCAAAGATACAATATAATAGGGGTATTGAACAACAAATAAGTCTCACAAAATGAGAGTTATCAGGATTGCTTTTGAGTGATCAATGCACTAATTTATTATTTGGGTATGCAGATACATGGCATGGTTGCAGTTACTAGATRCTTAAATGTCACACCTATTGTTCTAGATTGGACAAATCATCACTTTGGGCTGATCCAAGGTGAGTTAGCAGAAGATTACATGAAACCACCAATTAAAAACGCCAACCTTTTTAATTTTAATAACTCAAATGGTTAAAGAGGGTCTCTATGGTATCTCCACAACTTCGTACACAACAGCCAATGATGCAAAATGGCATATATGGCCACACACTTTTACCTTGTTGCACCATTCTCCACAGCTAGGTGAAAGTGGCTTTTTCATCACTTGTTGAGCATGCATAATCTGAATATTATGAAATATTGTTTTTTTTCTTATTATACAAGTATAATTATGGAATAGTGTAAGAACCTCGCATATATTGATTAAAAAGTGGATTTTGTTTGGGACTGCATTCTGTTTTCATTTCATGTTTGGGACTTCATTTTCTTTCCATTTCATCTTATACACACACACACAAGGGCGTGTAGTTCCTTTATAATTGTTCAACTGGTAACTCATCTTCATTTATTACTCTGTTTTGCCCTTTTACTACTCTGCCATCTAAGTCCATGTTTAAGTCTAATAACCATCTAAGTCCACCTGCACCGGCACTTGGAAAGCATAGCTACTAGCAGCTTCTACAGCCACATCAGTAGCTGCTTTCATCTCTGGCATTATTTTGAAGAAATTTTACCCAATAATCTTTGCTAATTTCTCTCTCAGAGAGGCATCTGTAAAGACCAAGGGTAACTAAATACAAAAATCAGTTTATATGTGTGTATATATGTAAATCTGTTTATGATGTAATTTTTTTTTTTGGGTGTAATCTGTTTATATGTGTACATATATAAATCTCTGCTTAAGTACACATAGATCTAATAAAACATATGCCATAAAGGGTACTAATCACTATGAATTAGATGGTATTTGTATATATAATTAGTGTTATATCCTTGCGGAAAAACCACATGCATTGAAAAATAAGTATGTGTTTTTGTTTCTTTTTATTTGCTGTATACTAAAAGAAACTTTCTTTCCTGCTTATGATATAATCCAATAGACTTGCTCCGTTTTTATGCACAAATATTTATTTGTTCTCTTAACACATTCTTACATGTTTTTCTGTTTTAGACATACAATTCTAAACTTGCAAAACACCAAGATATGAGGCAGCGACACTTTTCAATCAACTTCAGGTATATCATTTTCTTATAAAAAGAAAGATTTGTGGAACTATAATGGATTTTATTATGTTTCT
>NW_020200696.1:20374-21722 GCF_001531365.2 Cynara cardunculus var. scolymus | reverse complement strand
ATGGGTTAGTGAGATATATTAATTTTTCCGATTTCGATAATAGTAGTTTGACTCCTTCATTGTTGAGTGTTTTTAGAAGTTTTGCCAATTTGCTAATTACTTCCCATCTATACCCAATAATCTTTGCAGATTGTTGTTGCTGCTACTTCTTCTTCTTGATATGAAAGAAAGAAAGAAGGAAAGAAGGAAAGAAGGAAAGAAGGGATGAAATGAAAACCCTTGTTAATATGTGACCTGCAGATTTGCAGGCTGCTGCTTCTTCTTCTTCTTGTTGATATGAAAGAAAGAAAGAAAGGATGAAATGAAAACCGTTCCTAATAAGTAGTTGGATTTTGTTCTTACTAAACTTTTGCTTATTTTCATGCCCCCTCCTCTTACTTAAAATTATATATTAAATTTAATAAATAAATGAAAAATCCACTCTTCCTTTTGCAAACTTCTTCCATTTTTTTTCTCAATTAACTTGTTATTATTTAGAGGTCTCAATTAACATATTTTATCTTTCTGGGGGGATTACTTCTCTACGTTTACCTATGGTAGTTGTAATCCGCCTGATTGATTTTTTATTTGCATTGCTTGATTATTTCATCTTTTTCATCTTAATTTCCATCTGTCATATTCTGGTAACCATTCATGAAAGCAGCCTTTTAGCTAGATGTCAAAGAAACATAAACTCATGCCCATGACTATCATATTAATTCCATTTCAGACGCTTTTTCATTATAGTTTTCTATACACCTTCTTCAACTTTTAGTTTCTCAATTCAAATTCAAAATGATTGTTTTTCTTTGTTCAGTCAAGAATTTCAAGTTTTGTAATGAGTTCTGAGTAGATGGGTTCAGAAATCCAATACGTGTACAATTATTTTTTCATTCGATCTTGTTAATACACCGTATGAACCTTCAACCTTATATATTAATTGAATTGCAAAATAACCACAAAAACTCATGATTGGAGACCAAATTAATGTTTCAGAATGTGATTTACCCGCGTTGCATTGCGCGGGTACACCACTAGTATATATATATACATATATAGTTATATTTATAAATCTTGTCACTTTTTATTTGCACCTTAGGAAAAGAAAAGCAAAAAGAATATATATATATATATATATATATATATATATAGATAGATAGATATAGGGGCTGGTTCAAATATTAACCCAATATTTTGTGCAAACTATGCTAACCCATCTTAATCGTTCATTTTCTCATCTAACGGTTATTATTAAATGAGATTAAATAAAAACAATAATTTAATTAATATATTAATTAATATGTGTATGAACAATTGTTCAAAGGATAAATTGGTCAAAAATTTGTATTAATTAATATGTGTATGAACA
>NW_020200696.1:17152-18834 GCF_001531365.2 Cynara cardunculus var. scolymus | reverse complement strand
AACTGTCAAAACCGTTGTGGGAGGTAGATATGGCAGAATATGTTTCTGTTGCTGCCGAAATTTTGAACATACCCGAAGACGACGATAATTCTGATTCTGAAGATATCAAGTCGGTAAGGAATAGTTTTTGGGGTATGCCCGACCCACCACCTTGTCCGGACCCAGTTATCAAAAGTAGAAAGGAAAACATTTCCTACCAGCCTACATCTCATGTCAAAGTTCTACAAACCTTTGACTCGAAGGAAGCACTTAAGCTCGCAGTGGGATTAAAGTGCGTTCATAAAAACTTTCAGATGAAAGTAAAGAAATCTTCCAAACACCGGTACGAGGTGGTGTGTCACTCAGATTCGGACTGTTCTTGGCGTTTGATGGCTGTTTCCATTGATGGTACCAGTATTTTTCAGGTACGCAAGCTCCATGATGAACACACATGTTCAAGGTCCCAAGTGCACCCAAACCACCGTAATGCGAATAAAAAGGTTTTGGGTCATATACTGGCAGACAGTCTAAAGGATTGTAGGAGAGTGTACGGTGGTAAAGAAATCATGGAATATGTGAACCAACGGTTCAATATTAGCATCTCCTACCACCAAGCATGGCGAGCAAAGATGTATGCCATGCAACTGTTGAGGGGGACCCCGGAATCGTCGTTTAACCTACTCCCGGTTTATTGTCACAATCTAAAGCTAGCAAATCCTGGGATTGTGACAGAGATCGCTCTTGATCCAGTAGGACGATTCGACATGTTGTTTGTCGCACTCGGTTGTTCGGTAATAATTTTGTCAAATTTTATAATTATTGTCATAATTTTATGTTCTGAAATTACATTTTTAATCTCGTTCATCTGCAGATGCGATCGTTTCTAGGACACATGAGACCGCTTCTTATAATGGACGATGCCCATCTGAAGGGGCCGTATGTTGGCACCATGTTCTTAGCGGTCGGCATGGATGGAAACAATGGTATCGTACCCATTGCAATGGGAGTGGGGAAGACAAAAAGTGGCACGTCATGGACATGGTTTTTATGTAAGCTTAGGCAGTGTATCGGTGATGTGCCCAATTTAACCTTCGTCACCGATAGGGTTGCCTCTATCGACCTGGCCATATGAACTGTATTTCCTTCAGCGTACCACGGACTTTGTTGTCAGCATCTGAGCCAAAACCTCCGCCTAAACTCTACTAAAGAGAAAAGAAAATGGTGGATTTTCTGGGAGGCATGCAAGGCTTACCGGTTGTCGGACTTTGAAGCTACTATGGATTTGATGCGACACAGTCTACCTAGAGCCGCTCAATATCTTGAGGAAGTTGGCTACGCTAGATGGGCACGATCGCACTTCCCTGGATTGCGTTACAGTGCAATGACGTCAAATAGTGCTGAGTCCRTCAACTCAGTAACGCGGTTTGCATGCTATCTTCCGATAACAATGTTAGTTGAATTTTATCGGGCGACATTACAACAATGGTATTTCATACGTCGGCATAACGGAGGTAAATTCAACCAGCCTTTGACTATATGTTTGATTATTTAACATATGCTAATGATATCAAATATCTGCAGCGCAAATGATGAATGTCGTGACTCCTTGGGCGGAGGCCAAATTAGAGAAGAGAATACATAGGAGCGCAAATTGGAAGGTATATCCCATTAGCGATTTGTTGTTTGAAGTTGACGACCGCTAT
>NW_020200696.1:12292-16657 GCF_001531365.2 Cynara cardunculus var. scolymus | reverse complement strand
TAAGTAAGTAAATGTACGATTTTTAAGTGTACTTTTGTTGTTTTAATGGGAAATGGAAGTTTGATTTAGAAATGCATGAACATTAACCATCAATACATTGACGAAAAGATTGAAACAACACCATTCCGACGTAACATTAAACTAAAAAAACATCAACGACAACAAAAACATTAGTACATAGCATTCATGTTAGTTTCCTTCTGGGTAAAGTTGTTTGCAAGACTCAATCCAGTACTATTTTTCATTGATCATTTCTTGCATCACTGGGTACCCCTTCGCGATGTCTTTCACAATTTTTTCCTCAGCTCGAATCTCCTTTTGCAATTGCTTGATTGCTTTTTTCTTCTCTTCAATAGATTCTTCGTGTTTGTTTTGTTTCTCCCTGTTAGCCCACCAGTCATCGGTGATCTTCTTAATCTCGACTTCGGCCTTTTCAATTGAAGCCTTCATCCTTGTAGGCATTGTTTGAGAAGATGATGGGTTTCCAGCCATTTCTTTCTTGAATCAGATTTGATATGAAGTTGTGATATATGATTTCACAAGGAATCCTTTTTATACACTTTCGAGACTTAGAATTTAAATAAGTTGGTCTAGTACCTGGCATGGTGTGGTCAAATCCGGTCATGAACCTGCATGACTTGTTAAATCGTCCCTGACATAAAGTTTACAAGATTCCTCCTGGCACCCTGACCTGTGAACCTACCAATTCACTGTCACAGCCTACGATTTAATAGCTGGCATGGTGTGGTCAAATCCGGACTGTAATCTGGCATGACTTGTTAAATCGTCCCTGACATAAAGCTTACAAGATTCGTCAATAAAGCTTAAAAGATTCGTCCTGGGAAAGCCTGACCTATAACCTTACCACTGTACTATCGCCCCCACTTTTTGCCTCGATTTTGGTGAATATACCCTCAGGGCGATCCATTTTATGAGTTGTTAAATCGTCTATGAGTTGTTAAATCGTCGCTGACATAAAGCTTACAAGATTCGTCAACAAAGCTTAAAAGATTCGTCCTGGAAAAGCCTGACCTATAACCCTACCACTGTACTATCGCCCCCCTCAGGGGCGATCCAATTTTTAATTTATTTTTGACTTTATTTTGAAAAAAAAATATAAGCTTCTTTGTTGGTGTCAAATGTTCCTATAAAATGGGTTGTTGCTAGAGCACATATTACTGGCTACGTTTTCCTGTTTTCTTTATAACAATGGACGGAAGCTCGTCCAGTTTTAATTTTAAAATTCCAACAATGAATGAGGAGTGGGAGAGTCTTGGAGAAGAATGGTGGAGAAGTCAACTACCTGAAAAAATGCTCGATGATGTGAGAGAGGCTATCAAGGACTACGAACTGGAATTGGATATACTACAGCAAAAAYGTGCGGACCTTGGTTCAAAAAAGGAGAAGATTGAACATGAGATGAGCGAGCGGACGAGATGGATTGCTGATGCAAAACAACAGATTAAGCAACAACAGTGCTGGATTGCTGATACACGAAAGAAAATCAAAAAGGCGAAAAACCTGAACCACGAGGCATGGTTCGAGCTTGCATGCGGGGAGACTGGAAGACACATTGGGTGGAATGAAGAGGACATTGAAAAAAAAGACAAAAGCAATAGAAAGAATTAAGGAACTCTATCCGCATGACAAAATTTAGTATTATCGGGTAAAAAACTTATTGTGGTCAAAGTTACTGGTTCGATCTTTTAAAATGTATTGTACTGAAATGATGATGATGTGACAAGTCCCCTTATGTTTTGCCTATAAATAACATTGTTTTCCATTACAAACCCACTAAAAAAATTGGATATCTTTTTTTGTGATTGCGATGGTGTTGTTCATCAAGGCGAATGTAGGATAATTGTCATTTACGYTTTCTTATTATCGAAGAACATTTCATAAAATAGTGCAAACAATGTCATTTACAAKGAATAAATAAATTTATTATTTGGATTAAGCAAAACGCGTTGAATATAATATCGATGCCATACGTTGACGAAACATCATTGCCTGAACGTCGGTAGGCGTATCACAATTGACTTGTAGTCCTTGCGACAATTGCTCAACAAACATGCAGTAGAAAACCCCACAATCGCCGAGCGGTCCTGTCTGTCGTGGCGTGTCATCCGAATGAAATATGTTAACAGTCGGTATGTTAATGTTGTCCACGACCCTTACATAATATTCTATTTCTATTATGAATTCGAGGATGGACTGCTGCAGCGTGTGGATGATTGTCATGGTCGCTTGCTTGAACATGTGCGGCGGACAAGTATCGTATACGGTCAAATGCCATGACCTCAGGTCGAGTTCCCCGGTCACCCAATGAACATTCGGTATGTTAATTGATAAATAAAATATCTTATGTACGGAAAATAATTGAAGTCGTATTCTACCGACCCGGTCGACGTCTTGCCATGACGGAAATGGCTCTTGTCTACCATCGCCCCATATCTTCTGCGACCTAGGCCCAAACCGTTCGTTGGATAAATTTGGTATCCAACACGGCGGCATGATGTTCCAACGGTCTGTTGGTCGCCTCTATCGGAGAAGATAGATGGTCCACGCGTCAAGATGCTAAAAATACAAAACAATGAATCAATTATAATTAAATGCGAAAAAAATAGATTTTTTCAACTTATACAAMTTTGTGTAATTCTCATACTTCGTTTCCCAAATAGCCTGAACCAAGCTTGCCCAACAGTTGTCCCCAAAACTCCCGGTCAGCCTCCATATACTGGAGCGTCATTAACCTAACCGAGGTTAACCGACCGGAGTCATACAACTGTGCGACGTCTGCCTCTTCGTCAACGACCTTCTTCTCCTTCTTTTTTACCTTTACAAATGCGGTCCAAGGAGAGGAGATCCACCGCGATTTCTTGGTCAATCGCTTCGCAGGCATGTCGGGCACGGTGGCATCATCTTTCTTAGCGACCAATGGAACGTCGCATTGTGTAGATGCCGCAKCATCCATCGGAGGTTGCTGCTGCGACATAGACTGTGTATGCACAAAATAATATTTATTAAAAAGTTTATCTAATTTAATTATTGACTTCATAAATAAAAATATTATGAAGCCACAACTTACCGTATCCATTGGGGTGTAGGCCGCCCATGATGGAAAAGGAACCGGTATATATGTCGCTGCATGCGTCATCGAAGGCTGATGCTGCGACATCCAATATAAATTTATTGTTTATATAATTGTTAACGTGCAAATTTATTATTTATGTAATTTTTAACGTGCAATTTAAAACATCGACAAGAATAAATGCTCTTACGTAGACGTCATGCGGAGTACTGTGGTGTGGAGGATTAGCYGTATTTTGTCCACGCACAAATTCAGATAACATCGCTTCTATTGAAGCGAGCCTCCCATCGACCTGAGCCTGATGTTTGAGCCATTCATCACGCCATTGTGTGTCCATATTTGCAGCTGATGAATGGCGAGTTTGCTGCTCGTACGTAGGTCTTTCATCTGTGTGCGCGGCAAAGGACTGACGTGGTCTTGATGATTGAAAGTCCGCGTCAGCCTCGTTATTATCCGGGTGTCCATAATTATTACTTTCTATATATTGAATGTTGTCTATCCACCATTGGGCCGACTCCTCCAAATATGTCGGCACCAACTCGGTCAGCGGCCGAGAGGATTTCTATAAAAATATAAATTAGTATATAATTTGGAACATAGTTAACCAAATAAAAAGCTGTCAAATGTTAAAATTATAATCAATGAAACCAAACCTTGGAAATGGTGGATAGTGCACAGCACTCTTCCCAATTCATCATCTTAATTCGGCGCCATCCAATAGCCCTCGGGAGGGAAGGAAAATAACAAAAATAGGGTCGAGTTCCGGGCAATGCCTCCAAGATCCATATCTGGTATGTTAAGAAAAAATTGTTCGTTAGAGAATGTCAAATAATCACTAAATAAGTAGTTTAACATTGTTGTAAAAATTCACCGACCTTGAAGGCATATATGAAACCGTACAGTGTGTACTTCGAGGGCGGCCAATTGTTGTGTCTGCGCCGCTCGAAAGCATTCTTTATTTGAGGGTATGTCAGATGTGACAATTCGTCACTTTGACTTCAGGTTAGTACCTCATTTCAAGATTTTTAATTTAGAACTAAGTCTTTCTAGGATTTAGCTTCGATGATTAGAAGTCATTCTGTTTAATTCCCAAGATTAGTTCGTTAGATCACGCCTCGACGGGTAGTTAACAAAGCTAGTTTATGCAATGCCAATTAGTCTTGAAGTATTTCACATAAAATGAAGTCGATATTTTTTTTAAGTTCCGTCCTCTTCCCAAATTTAAAAGTTCCAAAGTCCCATTTTATATTTATTTGCCAATTAATTTAAAGAGT
>NW_020200696.1:8636-10532 GCF_001531365.2 Cynara cardunculus var. scolymus | reverse complement strand
CATATGTATGAGCCCCACGGGTATCGGTTCCAGGACTCCAGATCGTCAACCAGATGCAAAATCCGATCTTCAATGTTGTGGGTTGGCTTTCGTCCCAGAAAAAATAAGTGGAGCATGACGACCAGGCAGACACGCACTGCATCATCATCTGGTACATTATTTAAGTCGGACATTTTATTTTTAAAATGTTCGATTTTAATATTACAAAGATTGTTTGGAAACAATCTTCGTATGGAACAGTTGTTATGTGAGGGGCGAAGATCCGACCCAAATCTTAACCCCGTGATCAGACAGAACTCATGTCTGCCGATCCGTAGGCTGAACCCTCCGACATTATAATAGATTTCTTCCTTCAGCGAAGAGACGGAGAGGTCCTCACATTGCACCATTCAATTGACAAGACACGAGTCTTAATAGGGGTTGGATAAATCCAACCAAGGGCCGAAACATGTGTTTCTAAACATGTTCAGACGCATGTCGTTGTCCCCGAGTGCTTTTCTGATATCTTTAATTACTGAGGTCTGAGCCCTCAAAGTAAGTAGAGATTCGTATGGCCCCTGAAATACAAATTTATTTTGTATAAATACATAGAKAGATACATATATGCGTAGGGTTGAAAACCCGTACGCATATTTACGTAAAAAAAAAAGCGATATAAATTGCGGTAACGTATATATATATATAGAGATGCATAACGTAAAAAAAACGATATAAATTGCGGTAACGTATATATATATATATATATATATATATTTATATTTATATATATATATAGATGCATTACGAAAAAAGCGATGTAAATTGCGGTAACGTATATATATATATATATAGAGAGAGAGAGAGAGAGAGATGCATAACGTAAAAAAAAAAAGCGATATAAATGGTACAAAAATTGAAACTTCGTATTTTATACATAAATATGCGTACGGGTTTAAACCCATACGCATATTTACGTACGTATTTATACGTAAATATGCGTACGGGTTTAAACCCATACGCATATTTACGTACGCATTTATACGTATATATGCGTACGGTTGAAAACCCGTACGCATATTTACGTAAAAAAAACCGATATAAATTGTGGTAACGTATATATATAGAGATGCATAACGTAAAAAAAGGGATGTAAATTGCGGTAACGTATATATATATATATATATAGATGCATAACGTAAAAAAAAGCGATATAAACGGTACAAAAATTGAAACTTCGTATTTTATAGGTAAATATGCGTACGGGTTTAAACCCATACGCATATTTACGTACATATTTATACGCATATACATATATATATATATATAAATACATATACATATAAAGATAGATAGAGTATTTACCGGTGTTTCCATAGTAGCGGCGGTAGACGGTGGTGGATGGCGGCGGTAGACGGTGGTTGGTGGCGGAGGAGGGTGGTGGACTGCGGCTCTTGACGGTGGTCGTTGGCGGCGGAGGGTGGTTGTTGGCGCCGGAAGGTGGTGAGGGGCGGCCGAGGACGGTGGTCGGTGGCGGCGGATGGTGCCCGACGACATCGAATGGTGACCGACAGCGGCAGACCACGGTGGTCGGTGGCGGCGGAAAGTCGCCGATGTCGTTATACGGTAGTCTATGACGGTATGTCGAAGAATGGCTACGATATTGGTCGGGATGGTCGGTGGGATGGTCGGTGGGATGGTCAAAGTTCGGTTTTTCGCTCGATTTTTCCAGAGAGAACAGGCGGTGAGATGGTCGGTGGTGGGAATGAATGGTCCCCCACGTGCAATTTATATAAAACGTTAAGTAATAAAACAAAATCATCGTCAAATCGACGTCATAGAGTTGTCATATCATCAAAAAACGCGAAATCAGATATAATGTCTGATTTTTCTCCAAAAATCAACTAAATATTTTTTTTT
>NW_020200696.1:0-7791 GCF_001531365.2 Cynara cardunculus var. scolymus | reverse complement strand
ACGTAAAAAGACACACTTTATGTATTTTTCAATTTTTATTAAAACCACCCCTTAATTGTTAAATAAAAAACACAAAAAAGTTAAAATTTGGTTTAAAAAACACAGAGAAAATTAATTTTTGCGTCTCCATAATTATAAAGATTTATTTTTAAACTTTTTCCCATGAAATTTGGTTCTAAAAAAGTTAAAAAATATAACTTCAATATTATAAAAAATACAAAAAGAAAACACGGATGAACAGTACGTTTGCCCCCCGTACAGTACGGATCGCCCCCGGTACAGTACGGATCGCCTCGGGGGCAAGGTCAAACACAGTCAACTTTTGAGGATTTTTTTTTACCCGGGATTGCCCTCATTGTGTACGGATCGCCCCCGGCGATCCGGGTGGTTATTTTGACAAAACCTCTAAAATATGGTTATTTTATGGCAAAATGTTGTATAAACCAGTTATTTTTATAAATAACCCTATAAAATATATCTATGTATATAGGTTCTTCATATTTTTTTTTGTTTTTCCCCCTGTTTTCCCTCATAACTGTACGCAAAACCTGCTCCCCTTCTCCATCAACTGATTTCTTTTGTACGAGAAGAGGAACCATCACCATTGCAATCACAGTCACTTGCAATCTCCATCACGATTTCATCAGCCTTACATAGAACCCATCTCCATCACCACCACTGTGCACTCTTGTTCTCTTCATTTCCCGTCCATCACTAACATAACTCATCACCATTTCTTTTCCTTCCCTGTCCATCTCCAACATGCCCTTCCCTCCCTTCCCATCGCAGTCACCGGCCGCAATGGGGTTTTGTTGTGATTTTTGCTTGGCGAACATGAACCCTAGCCAAACTCTGCACATTGCGCCAAATGACTGCTTAATAGATAAGTTTTTCTGTGAAAAACAGATGGAAATCCTTGTGGGTTGATTTCAACAGATTCCGACCCTGTAGGTTATTTCCAGCAATAGGCCCATATGATCTCTGTATTTTCTTCACAACAATAGGACTTCACAGTCCTTATGATTGATCACCAGAAGGTAATCAAATGTGTTCATCATAAGAGGAAGAAAAGGACTGCATTTTGAGTTTTTAGTTTGGAGAAACACATGATCAGACAGCAGTATGGTTAGACATCTTATGGTCTTATGTTGGTTTTGTCTAATCAAGAGCTTAAATGGTTCAAACATTTTGGTTTATGGCAGTTTGGACAGGCTACTTGCACAAGACCATATAGTCATCCTTAGTATATGTCTTGATCATGTGGAACCTGGTAACCACCCTTGTGAAAATTTGTACTACTATAACATGGTTTAGGATCTTAAATCTTGTTATCAGTATGCATATCATTGGGATAAAAAGGGTTTGACTGTGTTCAAAAAGGTATTGATCATCACAGCCTGCTTCTATGTGTTTTCAAAACAGCCAACTTGGCTGTCATAACCAAACAACAGATTACACAGCTACTAGTCTGGTTGTATGGGTCTTTTTGGTTTATTTTCAAGATACACGTGTGTGACCCTTAAGTTCTTGAATTTGGCATTTGACTACATATATGCATGATTAAACAGCTAAATGCACAAAACCACCATTTGGGTTATTATTCCACAGCAGTCATGGTCAGACAGCAGCCTACCATTTGATGTCCTGCCATGTGTGTATCTTGATATTATGATACTTGTGTGACTTCTTGCATATGATCCCATGATCAAACTGATAACTGTGCAAACAGCCGCTGTATTTAGGCAGTCAAAGTTGCTGTTGGGCTCTAATTCTTCCAAAATCAAGTTAATGGTTGATATGTTGAGCATGACCATTTATGTGAATACGGTGTTTGTCATGATCTTGCCTACCCCTGTATGACCCTAAGCTGTTAGCATTTGATGAACACATGATCAAACAGTTGATTGCACAAACAACCATGATGGTTGTTGTTCCACAACAGTCAACCTTGTCTTTGTGTAACTTGATCATTGGTTTCATTTTGTGCTTAAGCTTACTCATAACTTTGATGGGAATCTGCATTGCATATACTACCCACACAAAGCAAGAACCTGACTTTTGTCCATGATTCAATTCTGTTGGGTATCATCATGCTACTCTAGAACATTTGAACATGGCTGCAAGCAACGTCTCACTAACTGTTCATCTTGACATTTATTTAGCTTTGTGATCATTTGTGTTGCAAGTTTGGAAACATTAATCTCATTGATTTATTGCTTATGTTTCCAAACCACATCATGACACCTATGTTGCTCATGTCTTTGATCCCCTGACCAAGCAGGTTAGCTGCACAAGCAACCATTTTGACACCTGGTTGTGTGATTCTGGCTTGTTCTCAAGCTTGCATATGCATGAATCTTACATTTTTGGTTTTTTTTACTCCATGAATGCATAATCAAACACAGCAGGCTGTCCAAACAGCAATGGTAAGTTGAAACAGCTGCCACCACAGTGATCTTAATCCCTGTGTGTGTGTGTCCTGTTTTGGTTCTATATGGTAAGTTAACAGCCTGCAGGCTCTTGGGTCTATATGTATCTTTATCTTGTTTTGGTTCATACCACAGTCGACTTATAGACCCCAAGACCCAAGGTGTGTTGATTTTTCATGATGATGGTCCAAACACTTTACCACACCACAACCATGAACTAAAATGCAAAATCTATATGTAACATTGGTCCTAACTTGGTTTATTCTTTTGTGCAGGTTTGGCATGGATGACCGACCACCACCTGGGTTCCCTCACCCTTCCCAACCCTCCGTTCCTCCCATATCACAAACCACTATATCTATCCCAACCAACTTAGCTAACCTACCACCATGGTTGCTAAGATCAATCCTCCCATGTCCTACCCCCCTTAAAGCCATTCCATTCGGCCAAACATCCCCTTTACCTACTGTTTTAGCCCCAACACCCATCCCACCCACCATTCCCTTAGCCCAAACAGTCCCTTTAGCCAATTCCATTACCCAAACAGCCCATACACCTGCTGTCCTCACACAAACAGCCCCTAAACCCACTGTTTCAACACCACCAGCCCCCACATCTACTGTTTCCCAAACCCAAACAGCCCCACCCCCTTCTCCTCCACCTAAACCTAAACCAAAAGCCCGTAGGCCAGCCACTAGATCCTCATAAAGACATGTCACCAAGCCAATGACCAAAGAGGAGGGTGATGCCATAGATGTAGAAACTTATGTTCCCAAGGTTTTGCCTAAACCTAAGCAAAGGAAGCCAAGAGCCAAACAAATGAAGATAAAGGATGAAGTTCAAGATGATGCACCACCCCCAGGAGTACCACTTACATTTGAGCCACTCTCCCAAGGTGTTAGCAAGACAGAAAGCACATAATTTGACATATGCCACCAAAACCCCATTGTAAGTCTTTCTGATACTTCAGTACCTGAGCACACACGCACCTATTTTGCTCAAAATGATCACACAATCAAAAGTGATCCTATAGAGCAAAATGAGAGTCAAGAAATGCTTGGAGAGGACTCTATCTTTGACATTGATCTTAATGCATTTTTCATGGAAGAGGATGACCAAACTCACTTACTTGAATGGCCAACTTCCACTACCTCTTCAGATGTTATCACTCTCATGGATGCACACACATCATACCACCAATTTAA
This sequence comes from Cynara cardunculus var. scolymus, assembly GCF_001531365.2. NCBI lineage: Eukaryota > Viridiplantae > Streptophyta > Magnoliopsida > Asterales > Asteraceae > Cynara > Cynara cardunculus. Next base: position 4,157 of record NW_020200696.1, on the reverse strand, counting down.
TGACTCTCGCATGGTTGACTTGGGGATGGTGGACTTGACTTCACAGCACTACACTCCTCCACCTATCACTATTGCATTTGATAGATTCAATAACCCATTCTATGCACTTCCCCCTTTTCCTATCTACATCCCTACGTCTCACATGAACTTTGATGCATATGATGCCCTTATGCCCATACCACCCATCACCAGCACCTACACTGCACCACTTGTAAGCACTACCTTTGATGCCTTTCCAGACTTCCAGCCCACTTCCATTCCCTCTCCTGACATGTCTGGACAAAAGTCCAATGTAGATAACAACCGGAGGAGACGGGCTGAGTCTGAAGACTCTGAGTGGACTCCTGATGAGGACATTCTATTGTCCCAACTAAGGAGATCCACAAGACATCATGTAGCACCTAGTCCACCCAAAAAGAAAGCTCGTACTAGACCCGTGGACAGCCATAGTGAGAGTAACCGTAGACCAAGAAATTTTCAGAATTTTAAGACTTTTTTGGGTTTAGGTGAAAGAGGATTTGATAGGGGTTGTCTGGAGACCTATTCCTTTATACATGACATCGTTATCCAAAGGGGATGGAAGACCTTCAGTGCTGTTAGAGAGCCCTATTTCCTCACATGGGTTCAGGAATTTTATGCATCAGTTTCTTCCACACGCACTACCTCAGTCCATGTTAGGGGTGAAAAGATCTCTTATTCTCCACATGCCAAAAATACTTTCTATGATTTGATTGCGCCTCCAGTATGTGAGTATCGCAGGTTGTTACATGACCACACTGACGACGATTTGAAGATGGTACTGACTGTTGTAGCGGAAGAGGGAGCCACTTGGAAGGCTCCACAAAAGCGCAGTCCGCTCAACTTTCAAACCAACCTTTTGAAGAAGAATGCGGCCGTGTGGAATCATTTTATGAGATATTCGTTTCACCCCACCACACACGACTCGAGCACATCATTAGACCGCATGCTTTTACTTTACTGTATTCTAGCAGGTAAGGCAGTTGATGTTGGGGCAGTCATCTCAGATGCCATTCAAGGATGCACTAGGAAACCCACCGGACGGCTCTACTTCCTGGCATTGATACACGGCTTAATGAAGAAGGCGAAAGTACCAGTACCACCGTACCACGTGGCGAGGCACTTACCACCAATGCACTACCCATCGATGGCACATACCAGCAAAAATGCAAAAATACAAAAAGAAAATGGCTACAAAAAGCCAAATAAATATTTATGTAAGAAAAAGGCAGAGTTATGTGAGAGAGAAAAAACCAAAGAGAGAAACCCGGCAAGTCCTTTTGATCCTAGTAGGTGACAATGCTTAAAAATCAAACGAAGGAAAAGTGTGGCTAGCCTATGGTATATAAATGTGATTAGTACAAAATAACTTCCACTTTGATTTACGAAAAGCTATTTATGACAAGAAAGTGGTAGTCGTGAGTATCGGTGTCCATTTTTTCCATCTTACTTGAGTCTTTTATTCGTCTTTTTATGTTGATTGGGGACAAACAACAATTCTAGTTTGGGGGTGTGATAAGTATCAATTTATTTTATACTTTTACACTTTTTCTTCACTTCATTTACCCATTTTATTTCCCAAATTCCACAAATTGAGTCTTTTTGTTTTGTTTTTCTATCTTTTTATATTGGAGCTAAAATGATGTGATAAACATGTTTACTTTTTGAATGTGTTAATTTTTGGGGAAAATAGCCTTGTTTCTAGGTACTTGACTGAAGCATGCTACAGCATGTGCTGCAGGATCCAGGGGCATTCTTGAGAATAGTACGAGAATCTTTTGAGGTCACTTCTTTCCTTTTTGGTAACCCATCTCTTGCAGCTTTCAAGATCTCATAGGACTAATTTAAGATCTGATTTTTGGCATCTTCTAGATGGTTTTGGCTTTGCCCATGGTTTTGTATAAAAAGGTGGATAATAGTTTTTATCCATTGGATTTTACCTTCCCTTCCTCCACTATATAAAGGGGGAAGGCTTGACTTTAGAAGTAAGCAATTTGTATGCAACAATCATAGTAAAACACTTGATGTAGTTTGTCTTTTGATATAAATTAGTAGTTTCAAGTATTCTTTTTCTTTATAATTCTTTTTTATGTTTATTTCTCTTGTCATCTTTTCTTCTCTTAAGTTCTTATTATGCTTTATAATTTATGCAATTAATATTAGTAGTTAAAATAGTTTAAGTCTCTTTTACAAATCCATCTTTACAAGTATTTCTTCCACTTTCTCTTCTTCTATCGTGTTCTACTTATTATGCTTTATTATTATTTTTGTAATTAAATTTTCTAGTATCGTTAGTTGTTTTTATAATTACGTCTAGCATTTATTTCTTCTACTTTATATTTTTCTTATGCATTATTGTTCACGTAATTAATTTTTCAAGAATGATAGGCTAAAAATATAGCTTGGGTGTTCGGTGAAGTTAAGATAAAAACCGGTCCCGTTTGTAGAAATATAAATTATAAATTTTTACAACTACGTCATTCAAGTTTTTATTGTAAAAACATCATCCATGGACAAGTTGATCACTTGTTTAAAAGTGTATTGGATTTAGAGATAAACCAACAAGCACACGTCAACTTGAATGATATGGAAGTAGGCTCGAGAGAGTTACTTAGGATCGAGGAGACTCGTTTTCGCTCCATTTAGCTTATAAAAGGAATAGTTTGAGCCAATGTCAGGACTCCAGCCTTGCATAAAGATATGAGGGTTGCATCTATGATTGTGTGTCATTCTATATCTCGAGAGAGTACCTTAAAGAAGCTATTAGTTGTAAAAATAAGTCATTTATAAAGCATGTTATTGAACCATGTTGTAGCATGCTGTCTACTTTTAAATCGGTTTAATATCTTAACGAATCACTTCACCCTAAGCTTTCTGTTATTACTTGTTCACAACAGTAGTGTTTAATCAACTCATATTTTTAATCACCACAAGTATTTCCTCGAATTCACCATCTAAAATCATATTTTTATTTTTACTATTAAAACGAACTTTTATTCCATCTTCTCCGTGGACGATATTCGGTATTTTTACCACTTTATTACTTGTAAAAGACGATAGTGGGTTGATGAGTGTATACTTGCATTAGTCTCCATTTGTTAACAGTCTGAGAGATTTATTTTATAAAATTCTCGTAACAGCATTCACCTGCAAAGTGTCCGAGCCGGTGACAGTTGTAGCAGACAGCTGAAGTCTTGTCTATTCTTTCAGACTTTGGTTTTTCCCTGACGGACAACTGAGGAGATCTGCGGAAGTTGCTTTTGCTGGCGAATCTCCTGAAAGACTTAGTCAGGAGGGCCAAAGATTCATCAAAATCTGTTAAATCAGATTCTGGAATATCCTCAGAGATAGAAGAGTATATCTCTGTAATAACAACACGAGGAAGAGAAGAGACAAAAGGGGTAGAAGAAATTTCAGCTGAAGAAGCTTCAGAGATCAAAGCTAAATGAGAGCTTTTCATTTCCCTGGAATCTTTTACATGATTTCTCTTCAATTGACAAGATTGCTCATGATTAAGCAGAATCCCGTATAAAGTAGAAAGAGAGAGAGAGAGTGGACATGTCATTTGACATCTTGAGACACATCGAAAAGGTGTCCCAAGACTTAGGAAGGCATTCCAGAAACTTAGTTAAAGTTTCAGAATTGGAATATTCCCTGCCGACAGCCTTAAGATCAATAAGAAGACAATTAAAACGTTGATGTACTTCGGACAGCGTCTCAGACTTTCCACAGAGAAAGCTTTCGTACTATCTTACTAGATTGATCTTTTTAGTCTCTTGAACCTGAGTGGTTCCTTCATATTGAACACAAAGTGTGTCCCACATGGATTTAGAAGATTTGAGCTTCATCACGTGTGATAAATCTCATCAGGAAGAGACATAGCTATTGTTGATCATCTGTTTCAGTGATTTGATGATAATCCTTTTTTCCTTTCGATGTATTTTTGTGTTTCTGTACTTTCGGTTCCAGCGATCAATACACTGAGCTTGTTCAGTGATCGCTGAAGAACTCGTTTTGTAATTCATTCAGAGACAACGATACTTCAAAAAAACAACACTCACACCAAAGATCCTTCAGCAAACGTCGAAGACTGAAACTGAAGATTAGAGACTGGCGCGTACGTGATCTCAAGCGGTATT
>NW_020200695.1:130966-143647 GCF_001531365.2 Cynara cardunculus var. scolymus | reverse complement strand
AAGCACCTCGAGCCTGGTATGAACGTCTCTCGTCTTTTCTCTTAGCAAATGGTTTTGAAAAAGGTAAAATCGATACTACTTTGTTCATTAAGAGGTATAAATGTGAGATGCTTTTAGTACAGATCTATGTGGACGACATTATCTTTGGTTCAACAAACCAGATGCACTGTGATAAGTTCTCTGCTTTGATGAAAAGCGAGTTTGAAATGAGCATGATGGGAGAATTAACATTCTTCCTCGGCTTGCAAGTAAAACAGAGGGAGGACGGTATTTTCATTAGCCAAGCTAAGTATGTCTTTGACATATTAAAGAAATACCAACTCCACAACTCTTCGACCATGAGAACACCAATCGCAACGGGAACTAAGCTTGACACAGATTCATCTGGAAAACCGGTGGATGTTAAGACTTATTGTGGAATGATTGGGTCACTATTGTACCTCACGGCTAGTAGACCATACATCATGTTTGCTACGTGTCTCTGTGCTAGATATCAAGTAAACCTTAAGGAATCTCACCTTTCAGCTGTGAAAAGAATCTTTAGATACCTTAAAGGAACTCAATTTTTGGGTCTCTAGTATCCAAAGTATTCTGGTTTTGATCTTATTGCGTACACAGATTCTGATCATACAGGATGCAAACTTGATCGAAAGAGTACATCAGGGAGTTGTCAATTACAAGGAGACAAGCTCATAAGCTGGACCGCAAAGAAGCAGAACTGCGTCTCTACTTCCACAGCTAAAACAGAGTACCTAAGTAATATCGATGAAAACTCAGCTGAAAGACTATGGCGTTGAGTTTGACAAGATTCCAATTCCGTGTGACTCGAAAAGTGCCATCGCAATCACAGCCAATCCTGTGCAACATTCTAAAACAAAGCACATTGACGTTCACTACCATTTCATCAAGGACCATGTAGAGAAAGGTACGATTGAAATGTTTTTCGTTAGTACAGATTTACAACTTGCTTGAAATATTTACAAAGGCTCTTGATGAAAAGAGGTTTACCTTTTTGGTTAGCAAGTTGGGTATGCTAAATCTTTCCAACTAAGACAGAGCCTATGTATGTACTATACGGAGCCTCTGCATCCCTTAAGCATATTTCTGTTTTTGTTTTTTTTGTTCATTGTTTTGATCCATGAGATAGAGGCTCTGCATAGTACATGCAGAGCCTCTTGCTCAAGTCTAAGTTTTCTTGTGATACAGAGCCTTTATATAATACATATAGAGCCTCTGTACCTTGCTCGTCATGCTTGTGCAATACTTATCATATATGATCCAAACATAGTTCATGGGGGAGCAGATCAGCAGAGCTCAAGTCGAGGGGGAACGCTAGATCATAAATCACACAGAGCCTCTGCTTCAAAACTTGTATGATTATAGGACAGAGCCTTTGTATGTACTATACAGAGCCTCTGCCTCTAAACATAGCAAGTTTTCTAAACAGAGGACATGTATAGTCCAACCATGAGTCTCTGTATGAGATCCTAAGGTATGTTATCCTTCTTTTATGTAGTACTCTGGGTTCTTTTCAAATTCTTTAAGCAATCTAATCACAGCAACTATGTACTCCAATACAGAGCTTCTGTACTCCAAACCAGAGTATGTACACTTGTTAATTTTTTTTAAAGTTTTAAAAATATATTATTTTAATAAGAAGGCATACGTTTCTTATCTTTAAAATATTTTTTTAAATAGCTGTCATCTAACTAAGCGTCACCGCCTGTTCTCTTAATTTTTCAAACCCGGGAGGCGCCACTTGCAGCTGGCAGTCCACGTGGCAATTCCCCACAGGCTGTGAGAAAATTGCTTCAGTTTTCTGACGATTGGGGCGCAATACACTCGAGTGCTTTATTTCTTTTCCTATTTAAACAATTTATTTTTCCCCAATTTCTTTTTTACGCTTACAAAGATTTACAAAGAACTCGTCGCCTTCAACGCTCCAAAACCGCCATTGATTCTCCTTCAAGCTTTCAAACCATTTTCTGGAACTACAATATGTGGTGGAATCTTCATCTCCATTCGTCAAGTAAGTAAATCATATCTTTTCTTCAACCCTGGTAAAAAATCAAAAATCGATTCTTGAAAAACCCTAGTTTTCTAAACCCTCCACTTTTCCCAAAAAAACCTGCAACAATGTCTTCCTCGGAATTTGGAAACTCTCAAATCCACACCAGTACCCTGAAAATCGTTGAGGAAACCAACCAAAACATGGTTCCTCTACCACTCAAACCAAATAACCACGCCCTTCAACTTTCTCTAGAAAACTTTGACCAAAAATACCACCCTGTTATTGATATCCTTCAACATCACTTTTTGAACCCCGCCTTGACGAACACAAATGACCTTGTACCTGAAAGGTTTATCCAGGAATTTTGGCAATCCTGTGCCATTACTGACGCCCAACGAGGGATTATTGGAGACTTTTATGTGCAGTCTTCAAAGGAGTTTATCAACGTTCGTATTCGAGGTCCCTGTTCTCCCGCGTTCTTCAAATCCCCACAAAAATGGACCTAGGGCTTAATGAGTATGCCCTTCTCCCATCTGGGGATGAAATTGTCTCTTTCATGAAATTCTTGGGGTACAACAAAGCTATCTAGTACCCGTCTCAATACCGTCGCCAATACCTGCCCCCAATGTGGAACACCATGTTCACATTGGTCAATCGATCACTGACAGGGAAGATTGGGAGCTTAGACATGTGCTCCACGAACATCCTCCAGATTCTGTACGCCATCTTCTTTGATTTGTCCTTGGACTACTCCTTGATACTCTACACAGAGTTCAAGGCTGTTGTTGTAAAGAAATGCCAAGAGGTGGCCAAAGGAAAGGAATTGCCATCTCTCTTGTTTCCCCGCTTCTTGGGTCTTCTTCTAAGGTCCGTTCTCGACGACAACAACATAGACGTGGGTCATTTGCCCATGCACAAAGTGAACATGCTCACCCACTACAAGCCCACCATCAACAAAGAGGGCTATACGTCAGAAAGGCCAATCGCAATGAAGCTCTTTGCTTATATGAAGACGAGGGAGGTGAGAAGAGCGTACAGACGTACACGCGAGGCACTAGAACCAGTGCCTCAAACCCCAGCACGCATATGACTAACCCAAGAGGAAGAGGGAACATAGCAGACTCTAAGGCCTCAGGCAGAGGAGGAGGAGGTAAGGTTGGAAAAAGAGAGAGAAAAATAAAGAAAGAGTGAAGAAGCAAAGAAAAAGAGAGTGGAGAGGGAGAGAAAGAGGAAGGAAGAGGATGATCGAACAAAGCAAGCCAGACTGTCAGAACTTGCTCGTTTGTGAGAAGAGAAGGAGCGAGCAAAGATAGTTTGACAGGCAGAGATTGCTCGCCTCAAGGAAGAAGCAAGACTCAGAGTAGAAGAAAAAGCCAATCAAGGCTTGGAGCAATCCTCTAGCTCTAACCAAGAGGATGACCAAGAGCACTTCGATGATGTTGCTGGGTCATATACTTCAAGTGACGAAAGTGAGGAGAGTGAGGAGGAAGAAGAAGAAAGTGAGGAGAGTGAAGAGGAAGAAGAAGAAGGTGAGGAGGGAGGAGGTGCAGAAGCTGCGCTGCCTCAGGGCGAGCCAGAGCAGCCTAGGTTGGTAAATAGGCACATACGATTCAATAACCCAACTTCCAATGCAAACACATCATCTGACTCCAGTGGTCGAGACACAGAGGTTATTGAAACAAAGGTGCATACCTTAGGTTATGAAAGCCAAAGGGAAGCTACGCCTCAGGGATCACCCTCTCAAAAGGGTGAAACCTTTGAAAGAATAAGTGATATGTCTCCCCATATCACGCCACTATCCCACACAGAGGAATTCATTTCCTCTGCACATGTAGATTCCCCACCTTGTTTAGAGCAAGGGTTAGGTGTACAAGACATGGAGGTTATCGACCAACCTTCTTGTCCACTCATGGAGAGTCCTTTGGCTGGCTCTGAACCTGCCTTGGATACTCTTCATGACAGACCAGCAGTAGTGTATTCTCTTCAAGTAGAATCACAAGGATTTGCACGGACATGGAGATTCAACATTTTGGGGATGCAGCAGAAGAGCTCCTCCAGATTTTTGAGGCAAAAATCAAATCATTGCCCCAAGCAGAGGAGCAACGGCCAAAAAGAAGAATGGACCTAACTCCATGTGCCGAGGCGTCCAAAAGAAGAATACTTGACGATGATAAGGACCCAGACCTGTCTGGCCCTCAAAATCTTCAAGAGGGGGAGAAACAGTCCGCCTCTCCAAGTGTTACACCAAGGGCTGCCCCCTCTGATCCATCTGTCTCTGCCCCACACCAACCAGCGCACGATTCTTCAAGGCAGAGAGCACAAAGTCAACCAGTGCCAGAGTAAGTAGAGGCGCTTTGAAAGGGAAAGATGCCCATCGCATCTCAAGCAGAGCCAGCAGGGCGACAAAAGGGTGAAGATGTAATCCAAATCTTATCAGTTTACTCTTCATCCGACTCAGAAGTGGGTGTGTCTTCTTCAACAGAATATGCCATGGACACAGCTGCTCCAACAACAAGAGGGCAAGAAGAAGAGGTGGTAGCAGTGAATGTGGCCGATCCAACACTCTTGGCCATTCCTATTGCCGTTCCTCTCGAAAACGTCACAGTAGCTGCTCATCCACCACCAAAGAATATGCACAGAGCTAGGGTCCCTACTCAAGGGACCAAAGTAGTCACTTCGGCTGTGAGGCAGAGGGTCCCTGTCAAACCAACAAGAGCAGAAAAAGGCGAAGCAGTAGGCCAAAAAGAAAGCATCCCTTTGATCAAGTTCAAAAGATCAAGGATAACATGGACGCAATGATGACACCAACGCCCCCAGACAAGCCAATAAAGGACAAGGTAGACAGCGAGGATATCTACCAATTTCTTTACAACCTGCGAGAGGAGACACCAGTCATCAAGATCAGTCTCCATCCAATGGTCCAAGAGAATATCAGGCAGAGATTTCTACATCGCTACACACAACCTATTTCTGCAGTCCACTATCAATCAAATCCTCGACATTAAGAACGTACCTTCGCACACAACCAGATCGTCTTCCATGAGTATACGGTGGAGAGGTCTTGCGGACAGATCTGCAGGTTCACAGATTGTGACCTTATAAATCTGAATCCATGGGATCTTCTATCTATGTATTTCTTCACGGATCATAAGAAGGATAAGGGGCTCAAATATGTTGTGGCCAACTCTGCTATTCGCCAGACAATGACGGACCTACTCGACTTCAGATGCAAGTTTGATTTTCAACTAACTTTGGATCTGGGAGTGGATCAATTAAGCGTCGCTGCACCAAACGAAGATTTGTAGGGCATCAATAGCATTCCCTTTTAGACTTTGTTGGTGGAACCAGAGGTGGGGGTGGTATTTCCAAATGCACAAGAAAAGAAGATCTTTTTTCGAGATGGCCAGAACTACAAATATTCAAACTCTACTCTGCGCTACATCAGAGATAACTTAGTAAAGAGCAGAGATACCTCACCTGGAGCTAAAGAGCGAGCAAAAATCATCCTAAGGTCAATTCACACCATGTTAGAGTTTCGTGAACTTCTTAGGAGGTTCATCAAACTTCAAACATTTAGACCTTATTTTTGTAAGTTTTTTTCTATCTTTTAAGTCAATGTAATTTCCATTCAATCGTATTGTACTTTTTAGACAGTGAATGTAAAACAGAGGTTCCTTTTAACCTCTGGCTTTGACTAGACTTATGTTTTGTAATTCAAGTAAGAGCCTGCCTTATTTACACTTAGGGGAAGATTGTTAGACCCCAACTTGTGAAAGTGTAAGTAAGAAGTCTCTTACTCTAGTCAATAGGACTTAGTCTATTGAAGCAATCCAGACTAAGAGCTCTCATGCAGAAGATCAATAACCAGATCCCTTACTCAAAGAGTGAAGGTTCCATTCATACAGAGCTCGCGCTCTATCTCTATGGACGATCAAGCCTTATGCGCCAAAAAGCATAAGTGCTTGATGCAAAGCTACAACTCCAAGACACAGAGCCTCTTCATAAGTGCTTGGTCACTTTCTCTATGGAACGCGCGTGCAAGCCTAGACATTCTCGCAAACGTCTAACAAATTTGAGGCGGCTTGACTTAGTCTGCTCCACTTTTCAAGGGAAGTCAAAGATAAGGATGCAGACTCAACAACTCAGAGTTTCAAGCCTGATTTATAGCATAGTTGTTAGACCTAGGTGTATATAAGGAGGCTACCTCCTCAGGTTCAAATTACCTGAGAGTGCCGACTTATACGATACCTGTTTATTGTGAGATTACGTTTTAGATTGATTGTTCTTTACTTTCATCTAATAAAAGCATTCGACATATTCAAGTCTCTTCACTGTTCTTATATATACATTGAATATTTCGGTTAATCATCTTTGATACACTGTTTGTTTTCATTCTTATTATTTATAAACTGTGTTTTCTGCAAATTAAGAGTATCTGGGTTCAAACAGCCATAAAACTTGTTCTCCATCGTTATGGGTTGCATATAAGAAAGAGATTGTTGATCCTTGTCCAGTCTACAAGAGTTTTAGACGAACAATTTGTAGAAGGGGGGGGGGAATGAATACAAACACATAAAACTTTTTTATTTAAAAATATATATTGATAAAGAAAGATCAATACAGATTTTTGTAGTTTGTATGCGGAAATAGACAAGATAAAGATAACCTATCTAAAACAATCTAAGTTTACATAGATATACTTAGCAAAATAGAAAAGATTTGCTGAAAGATAAAGACAGGAAGAAGTTCTTCTTGGGTAAGAACTTTTTAGAATACTTGAGAGGGATTCTAACTTGCTTGAAGATAAGCGAAAGTGTTCTTTTAGATGTGTGCGTATATGCGTGTGTTCTCTGCATGGAGAGATCACTCATCTATTTATATCCATTGCATTAAATGCAATTCAGAAGAGTTTGAACATGCATCAATCTTTTAGAGGAAAGCTTGTCCTTTGCTACAGTGAATACTACAGTTGCCTATTCATGAGCAGACATCCTTTCGTGGTGACTAATCGACTTTGTACCGTACTACACTCTATAAATGGTATGAGTTTGTCCTTTGTGTGTGAAAGGACAAGACAAAAACAATCTTGCACAACAAGCTTCATTTGATCCCTGGATGCTGGAATAACACTGAAAGTCTCTTCAGCATTCGCTGAGGCTTGGGTAGACTTCTCACATATATGTTGACCAGGTTGTAATCACTGAAAACTGTTTCAGATCACAAATGTGCCAGCCATTAATCTTCAGTTTCAGTCTTCGACTTTCACTAAAGGTTCTTTGGTGTGAGTTTTGTCTTCTTGAAGTATCACTGTGCCTGTGTGATTTACAATGTATGTTTCAGCAATCATTGAACAGACTCAGTGATGATCGCTGGAACTGAAAAAACATAAACATAATACTTCGAAAGGTAAAAGGGATTATAATCAAATCAATGAGAGAGAGAGGATCAACAATCTCCCCCTATTTGATGATAACAAAGCAACATAAAGAAAGTTGCCTTAACAAATAATAGTATGGAAAAGTTATATATAAAGTACATGTTTCTTTTAACTATTTTGGGATCTTTTTTAGTGAGTCAATTTTTACTTTATAAGTTATCTTAAGTTGCAAGTTTAAGAAAGAGTACAAGAAGGGAAATTGAAACTAAAAGCATGTTCACTGACTTGAGATTGTCAGTGACTGTAAGAGAATACTGGAACTCATAGACATGTGTCCTTATTACTTTTTTCAGGGATCTTTTTCAGTGAAGCTGATGAAATACTTATATTCATTCAAAGGAAAAACAAAATATGTTTCAGTTAGTACATTCCTAGACTTACAAAATATAAGTTGTACATTGAAAGTATAGACATAAATAAAAAAGTCATACAGTGAAAGACAAAGTTACAAGACAGAATTTAATAACTAATTATAAGTCGCTTAGGTTGATGTAGCCAGGTACTTCTTCTCCAAGCTCCTTTCGACGTAGAAATTCTCTTCTGATCTTGCGGTCTATTATTTCACCAAGTACATCATTTGTCTAGCCAATATCTGATATACGCGAGATGTTCCATTGGACAAAGATGTAGCTCAGAAACTCTCTGGAAGCTGTGTTCGCCTTCATAGTCAAGGAAAATAAATCCTAACTCAGGCTAGAAGTGCACAGTGTTGGGTATGTAAGGACCCTTCTCTGGCAATGAGAGGTTCAACATTGAGATGTCTGGCTTCTTCGAATCCTTCAGGACTTCGTCTTAAGAGAACTTTGTTTCATGTTCATTCCTCAGGGTTGGTCCATCATTAGGACTTGAAGGTCTTCTTCTTCCACCTTTCTTCAATGATGGCTTTTCAGGTACAACGACATATTTTGACATCTTCTTGATCAGCTCGCTGATGATGTCTTCAATAATCGGCTTGTGTCTTGAATTTGATCGCTGAATGGCTTGGCAGATCTCCAGCCATTCATTGTAGCCATACTGACCTAGGTAGGAAGGATACTCCGTGACAGCATCAACATTATCTCTGGTGATGAGCATTGAGACCAGAACTCCACCATCTTTCATCCATCCACTGATCGTGACATTTGCGATAGGGTGATGGCTGATTCTCTTGTTTAGACATTCTTTGCTCCATTTTCTGTCTCGGTTGACCAGCTTCATCGCCTTTTTGTGCTCAACTTCTGCAATAGAAAGCAATTTAGTTTGGGCCTTGACAACATTCACCATCTTTAGACATTTTCTTTGGAAGAACTTTAGCAACAAGAGACTTGGCCATCTTTAAGCTGTCCTCAGTCTGTTGTGGTTGAAGTCTGAGTTCTTCCTCAGCCTTGAGTGCCTCAAGTCTTTCAACTTCAGATAGGAAGTCAAACTCACCACAACTAGAGGTACGAAAAGGGATTTTTACTCTAGTTTGGTCGAGTGACTCCTTTAGCTGAGACATCTGGTGGTCGGTGGGAACGCTGGAGGTTGGGATTTCAGGTACCCATTCCTCTAGCCGACCGTAGGTAGTAGAGGGGATGGAGGAGAGTTGACAGAATGAAGTAACAGTGGCAAAGTTGGAGGACTCCGTGCTTAAGGGCTCAAGAGGTTGGAAAAGTACCTTGAGGTTTCATTCTTCAGCAACACCTTTGTCTTTCGACTTGGTGTTCTGGTTCTTCTCCGAGGTCTCCTTCTCTTTCTCCCCCTAGGATGCAGAATCCCTAAGAGAAACTCCTTTCGTGTACTGGCAGGTTTCTGGTACTGATTGGTGAAGTCGTCATCATCGTTGTCTTCATCATCATCATCACCAAGGTCATTTCCAGCATCAGGAAGGTTGGGAGAATCATCGTCTTCATCATCATCTTCTTCTTCATCATCTTCCTTATCACCAGCATCAGCTGCAGAAGTGATAGAAAGGTCTTTGTCATGAGCTTCAGCACCAGCTCGGACGGTTTCATCAACAACCTCAGCTTCAGGAGCTTCATGGGAAGTTGGATTTTCATCAACAACCTCAACTTCATTAGTTGTCGCTCTAGGAGCTTCAACTTCAGTTTTAGATGTTTGGATAGCAGCTGCATCAGTATCACACCACGCTAAAGCGTAAACACGAGGTATGGCAGATAGAGTGTCATAGCGATAGAGTATAAATAACACCACCATACATTATAATTACATTACATCACTAGTCAAAGTTTACATTTCCAAAATTACATCCCCAAAACGACAAGTTTATAAATTATAACGATGATATAAAAAAAAATCGAAAGTGATGTTTGAAACGCGGTTACTTTTATATGCCACCATTTGCCTTCTTTACCCCTGAAAAGCACGTTAAAAAAAGTGTCAACTACAAAGAGTTGGTGAGTTCACTGGTTTTCAATGTACAACAATTCTTTATGCAATTTTTTGTTCGAGTAAGTCTTTTACTTACTCGCGAACAACTTTCATACTTTTAGCACTTTTAGCGAGGCACAATGTACTCTAAGTAATTTTAAGTGTTGGGCCACAACTAAACATGCGACAAATACGCCCGTTATACCGAACTACCTCAGCAGTGGTGTTTAAACCACATGTGTAGAACCTGTGTTTTAGTTAAATGCACCCCTACTCGTCAGTAAAAGGTGGGATTATCAATCCAAATAGCGCTATCCACTTAAACTATCGGCTCATACGAGTTAATAAGTAGTGTAATCAAGTGAGACTTTTTAATTAACCCAAACACAATTTTTACTAGTGTACATGGTGTTAGTGCTCGTATTCACAATTTCATTTTATTGCATATTCATATAATCAATTTGTATTCACGATTTAATCACATTGTATATTTCATACAATCATCAACTACTTTTATACGTGTTTTCCCCCAAATAACGATGGATTTAAAAAGGGGTCGTGAATACTCACCTTTTCTTTCACAGTGTAGATGGTTGAGTGATCGAATGGGTGCGTCTTGGTATAGTCCTTTTAGTGAATCCCTATAAAAACGAACGGTTGTCAAAGTGTTTGGTTTTAACTCTTAAGGTTAAGGTTACTATTCTACCTTTACGTCTTATAAAATGCCTCTTTATGTTCTTAAGATAAAAATCAAGTTTTAAGCACTTTATATGCTCATTATAGGGTTTATGGTTTTTTAAACATGCATGTAAAAATCTGTCAAGTTTGGACAGATTGCACACTTATTTTGTAAAAATTGGTTGAACCCCTAAATCACCATGTTTTTGGGTGGGGTTAGACTAATCCAGGATATACTCATCCTGGAGCTTATGCTCTCCTCTGGGGAGGGGGTTTTTATAGAACATATTTCCACCAGTAGATAGAAGGATGACGACAAGTTTTAAATCTTATTGCTGGCATTCCTCCCTCACATGCATTTGCAAGAAGCTCTTTACCGCATTTCACTAACAGCTGGAATTGCTCTCTTTGCCTCTTTTGAAAGCTAACACCTTAAGCTACACTTCAGAGGTAAAATTTCATGAGTTTTGATGTGTTTCTAAGAGTTATAGATGAACAATGAGACACAAAATTTCTGACCGACCACTTTTGCATACCGAATTTGTTTTGGGTGTTGTGAGGTCAAAAGTCATACTTTCTCATGATTCCACTTGGGTTTGAAAGCCAATACACTAAATATTATTGTGGAAAAAGAGTCATGCTTATTGGGTCCATACACAACTAGATATGGTCGTTCCAAACTCATGCAATGAATTTGTCCAAGAGAAAAAGTCATTCTTTTATGCAAAAATGGACTTTTATGCATCAAAATTTCCAAAAACGATGATTTTATGAAAAGGAAACCACTCTACTATTCAATATTAAAGTAAGAATATATAAAATACAATATTCTTGTTAACAAAAACGAAAGAGAACTTAGATTCCATAAGAAACACAAAATGCATGAAATGAAGGTTTTTCTTGCTTTTCAAAAGTTCTAGATGGTTAGGTCACGGATTTTCACCATATTAAGAAMATTTTTCATGTCTTTGGTGTAAAATCTACCCTTAGAACTTAGAATGAAGAACATTTCTCCTTTGTAAACTTAAAGGTATGAAAATGACAAGAAAATGACACTAAAAGTGCATAAAATGAAAGCCAAAAACACTAACAAGTGTTCTTACCTTTGATTAAAGGAAGATGAACTTAAATTTCTTCAAATTTTGCTTCTTGAATTTCTTTTTTTTTTCTATGATTGAAATGGCTGAGTTTTTCTTTCTTAGGGAAGAAGATGGAAGGAGAGAATTGTAGGTTAAAATTGAGAGAGAATAAGAGAAAAAAAGAACAGATCAAGAATAGAAGAAAGAGTATCAACCTTAGAGATTTAAGAGAAAAGGTCGAAGGGTTTTTGTCGGGTTTGAGTATGTGCTTTATTGTTGTATTCAAGTTCTCCATATTTTACATGTTTTGTAATAGTGTAGTTTTATTTCTTCCTTAGTATAAATAGTATTTTCCTTTGTAATTGTCATTAAGCAAGTCATTAGCAATTGTAATATGAAATTAGCATTGTAATTTCTTTCTCAATCAATCAAGAGACTTTTGGTGATTTACTCTCTTCATCTTATTTCTTGAAGATCTTGATCATGTTTGTATGATTTTGGGAATCACAATTGGTATCAGAGCAGACTGCAGCAGTTTTGATTAGAGGATTAAACAAATTTGCACGAATTTGCACGAATTTTAGAGGATTTTCGATCTGTTCATACCTGTTCATATTTGTTCTTCGTCCAGGATATGTTTTTGTTCATTTTTTGGTTGAATTCTGATTGTTAATCGATTTGATTTGCATCGCTAGATTCGCAATCTGATTTTGAACAAGTTTGATTCACAATATTTTTGATTTTAAACAAGTTTTGAACCTGATCTGATCGATTTTTGAGTTTTCTAATATTGTTGAATGTTCTTCAAAATCCATAAATTTTCATGTTTTTGATCCAAAAATTTGGTTAAAGAGTGTGAAATTTGTGTTTTTGATCGAGTTTTAGTCCGATTAACTCTTAGTCGATTTAGTTTGTTTATCGTTTAAAGCTTGTACGGTTTATACTTGTATTTTTTTCTGTGTGAATTGAATTTGATCGGATTAGAATAAACCGGTCAAGTCGTGATCGGATTAAGAGGTAAATCGTTCGACCCTTGTGCGGATAGTTGAGCGATTTAAATAAATCGCTTGGTAAGTCGGTTGGGCTTTGTGCGGATAGTTGAGCGATTTAAATAAATCGCTTGGTAA
>NW_020200695.1:128604-130041 GCF_001531365.2 Cynara cardunculus var. scolymus | reverse complement strand
GATTTCTGAATTTCATAGAGAGAATGAAGGAAGGAGATCTGATTATGGAATCTCTGATGAAAGGCCCTGTTATATACTACAGAGAGATACCTACTATTCCAGAACGAGGCATACTTGCTCAGACTGTTATTTAGAAAAATCCCGATATACAGCTCAAGAAAGAGAAAGAGCACATGCTGATGTGCTTTGCAAGTTCTACATGATGCAAGCACTGACCAATGACATCTACACCAACATTGACAGTCATAAAACATCTGGTTGAAGCATGTGGCTTCAAATTGAAAAGATGATGATGGGTTCTAAAGTTGGAATTCAGTTGAAAATCACTAACTGTATATCAGCATATGAAGAATTCAAGGCTAAAGATGGTGAGAGTCTTGATGAAGTTTATGATAGGCTTACCAGACTGCTTAATGATCTGACAAAGAACGAAATCTCTAAAACTGTAATAGAGATAAATGTTAAATTCCTCAACAATCTTCAACCAGAGTGGAAACCGTTTGCTAATCATATCAGATTCAATAAATCATTATCTGATATTGATGTTCATGAAATCTATGAAACTCTGAAGCAGAGTGAGGAAGATGTTTTGGAGATCCGAAATTTAAAGAAGAAGAAAGAGAAGGAAGTTGCTGATCCTTTGGTTTTTGTATCTGAGAAGATAGAGAAGAAAGTAAAAAAGCAGAGCTGGAAAGCAAGTGAAGGAAGTTAGCCAATCAAGTGAATCTGAAAAAGAAGAAAGTAACAGTTCAGATTCAGACTCTGAAATGTCAGAAATCAGACATGCCATGGCAATGCTCACTAAAGCATTCCAGAAGAAATTCCAGAAACGGCCACACTCGAACAACCAAAGATTCTCGGCAGGTTCAAAATATGAATATAAAGACAAATTTGGAGAGAAGAAGAAATATGAAGAAAAGAGGTTCGAGAAGAAGTATGAGAAGAAACCGGAAGAGAAGAAGAAATTTGGCAAAGACGTGGCTGATAAAAACACCAAATGTTATAACTGTGGCAAACTAGGCCACTTTGCTGTAAATTGTAGGAAGCCGGTAACTCGAAATACTGACTACTATAAGAATATATTTCTTCTCTCTAAACAAAGAGATGTCGGGAAAGCGTTTATGGCAGAGGATGATCACTGGTTAAATCTGACTGATGAAGAGGAAGAAACTGAAGCTGTTGCGCACGTGTGCTTGATGGTTAAATCAGATAACTGTTCTTCAGATGAAGAAGAAGAACAGAGTGCTGAAATGAATGATGAGGTATTGGAGCAATCATGCATTAAACAGATGCATAAGATGATGCTCAAACTCCAATCTTTCCAGCAAGAATTGAAATCAGAAAAAATGCGTTCAAACAATTTTGAAAAAGAGTTAAAAACGCAAAAAGAAAAATACATTTCATTGTTTAATGAAAATGCTGGAAACTTGGACTGGG
>NW_020200695.1:117754-127404 GCF_001531365.2 Cynara cardunculus var. scolymus | reverse complement strand
AAATAGTAAAAATAATTGTTCTCCATGTAGAGTGAATGAATTACTTAAGTCTTTTACTTCGTATAAACCTTATCATTTCATGCATTATGCGCTTTCTGCTTTATCTAACAAATTGCATGTTAAAGAGCGTTGGTTTGGTACCTATAGTATACCACCAACAAAATCTGAGCTTAAAGGTCCAAAACTAAAATGGGTACCAAAACCCAATTGATTCACTTTTGCAGGTTAACCGGCATGTGTGGTTCTTAGACTCCAGATGTTCTAAGCACATGACTGGTAGAAAAGAACTCTTAGCTAACTATGTTGAATCTTTTGGAGGTATGGTAAGATTTGGAAACAATCAATACGCACCTATCCTTGGATACGGTGATGTAATCTCTTGGAATTTAACTATAAGAAAGTGTCGTTTGTCGAAGGACTTGGACATAATTTGTTTAGCATAGGTCAATTCTATGATAAAAATCTAGAAGTCTGTTTTAAAGCTAACCAATGCAGCATCCAAACTACTGATGGTAAGATGCTCTTAGCTGGAATCAGAAGATCAAATCTCTACACAATTGACCTATCCAATACACAAGTAGATAGTGATGTCTGCTTGATATCCAAGGCATCCTTGAAGCAGAATTTACTATGGCATCGACGACTTTCATATTTGAATTTTAAGTATCTTAACAAGTTGGTATGTGACAACTTGGTAAAAGGTATCCCAGAACTGAAGTTTCATAAATACCATGTATGTGGTGCATGCGAGATGAGTAAATTGAAGAAAGCTTCACATAAGTTGAAGACAAAGTTCAATACCAAACGTCCTTTACACTTACTTCATATGGATCTTTGCGGTCCTATGAGAGTCCAAAGTATCAATGGGAAAAAGTATGTGCTGGTTATAGTAGATGACTATTCTAGATATACCTGGGTTCATTTTCTGAGATCAAAGGAAGAAGCGGCCGAAACAATTATTTCATTCTTGAAGACAGTTCAGAATAATTTGCAACTTCAAGTTCAGAAAATCAGAACTGACAACGGAACTGAATTCAAGAACAACACACTCGGTTCATTCCTAGAATCCATGGGTATTTCACATACGTTTTCGGCAGCCCGGACACCGCAACAAAATGGTGTCGTCGAACGAAAGAACGGAACATTGGTGGAAGTGGCGCGAACATTATTTACATGTTCCAGTCTTCCATTATTGTGACATCTCGTCACTTCTGAGCTTCAGGTTAGCACCTCATTGCAGATCCTATAATTAGAAATTATATTTCTCTAAGATCTAGTCTTAAGTGATTACAACCTTTTTGGTATTAGCTCCCAAATTTTGTTGGGAAGGTCGCGCTTTGGTAGGAGATCAGATAAAGTTATCTTATGCAATGCCAAATATTTTTGAAAATGCTCTAGATAAAAATAAAGTTAATGTTATGAGTTTTCCTTAAATTAAATTGCAAAAGTTCCATTTGAATGTCCACTTGTTTTATCAAAAGATGGAGTTTTGGGTTTTATTAAGCCATTTTATTTTGGGTAAAGGTTTTAGTGGGCTTATTCTTTTGGAAAAACAAAGGTTTTATTTGGTTTGGGCCTTGTTGGCCAGCCAATTCACTTTATTTAAATCCTCATATAAATACCCCTCATCCATGAAGAACTCCCATTTGCATGAATCGCCTGCTTGAAATTTCTCTAAACATTTTCTCTCTCTCTCTAAAAACCAAACGCTCTCTAGCTGATTTCACCATCGTGCAAGTCTTTTGAAATTCTTTCTCAATCTTGAAGATCCTCCAAAACTTCAAGAAAAAGTATGATACTAATTATCTTACTTTTGTAAAACCTCTTGAGTTTGCATCCTCCTTCTTTTTCGATCTTGTGTTTAATTTTCTGGAAATTATATAGAGGGGAGATTATTCATCCAAGACATGAAAACGTCTTCCAAGAAGATAATAATCTATGATCCATGTGTTTAAAACTCCAAAGTAGGGAAGGAAAAATTCATTGCATGTGAAGTTTTAAATCGCGAAGCTGTGTTTTAATTGCATGCATCTTTAATCTACCTTACCTTCTTCGAAAACTCGATGGAGTCGGGAAAGATTCATCCCTGAAAATTTAAATTTATTTTTGCTATTTTGGAAATGGTGATTTCCTTTGGAAAATGATAAGTTCGACCCCAAATAATCGTCGCTCGGTGAATGTGCAATCTGTTTCGGGGGTTGTGTAACTCAAGGATTGTAGTGTAATGAGGAGGAATTTTTAAACCTCTCTAAACCTTCTTGATATTTGGGTTAGTCGGCTAACCTCATGATTTTAAATGATGTGACAAGTTGGATAAAAATGACTTTTGGAAGGTTCCTAATTTTTTTTAGAGTCTTGTGAACCCCAAAAATAGTTGGAACATAATTTATAATCTGTCCAAAAATCATCTTTTGAGTTTAGGATTTCGATTCCTTTTAATATATAATTTTTGAGTTATTTTTAGAATAAATTATAAACATCAACTTTAATTTTTKAAAWCWCGATGGCATTGCATGGGATGCAACTTAACTTTATCATTGTCATGAACCCATAAGTGATTTTAGTTCTGGTTGTTGGCCTGTTTAGGAAGATAGGGCGGGCGTTGAAAGATGCAGACGTCATCATCTTGGATATTCACCTTTAAACCAGTGAGTCCTCACGGCCCCACTTTTAATGCTTTAACTATTTGTTTGGGGGAAAGGCATGAGAATAAACAAACTATGCATGGTTTTTATTGAAATCTTTGGGCTAAGGAACTGCTTAGTCAAGCTCTGTTTGAAACCTCTGGACTAAGGAACTGCTTAGTCGGGTTTACTATGTTATGATTTGTTAACTGTTTTTGCACTGTGGAATAAATGCTAAATTGATGTGCTTGGGAGTATGTTTCCAAATAAAGTCCCCATCCGTAAACGCTACTTGTTAACTCGGGCATGT
Source organism: Cynara cardunculus var. scolymus (assembly GCF_001531365.2). Lineage (NCBI taxonomy): Eukaryota > Viridiplantae > Streptophyta > Magnoliopsida > Asterales > Asteraceae > Cynara > Cynara cardunculus. The sequence goes on along the minus strand of NW_020200695.1, from coordinate 124,470 downwards.
CCCCGGGCCGTGGTATTGTGGATAGCCGCTATTGTGTTGACAGTCCCACCTAGAAAGGGGTGCACTCTACCTATGTTTTMTTGGTCTAATCATGTGGAATTTGGACCACCGCTGAATTAGTAMTATAACGAACTRTGGGAYCTAAGTAGTGTACGGGCTACTTAAGGTCGTTCGTAAATTAATGGGGCAAGTTGGTCAGGTRAGGCTCAGTAGCGTCTCAMGTTTTTACATCGTGAAAGATTTACATTTATCAAGTGCAAAAGTTTCGCATAAGTTWGCAAATATTTGGTTTATGCATTAAAATGTTTTATGCATGTGAAAACCTGTGAGCTCACCAACTCTTTGTAGTTGATTCGTTTTATGTTCCATGCTTTTCAGGAAGTAAGTAAGATACGTTGTACTATGGGAGCATACTCGTGGCAAAGCTGATTTAGTTCGAGTCGGAAGTTTTGTAAATAAGGGGTTTATAAAAATTTTGGTTATATTATTAAAGGGAATTTTCAAGAATTTGGAATCATATGAATTGAAAGCGGGTGTCATTATTATATGTTGATTAAACAGAGCCTGATCACTTGTGTTTAACTTACATATAATAAGAAGAACTTAATCGGCTGTAGTAGAGATATGCTCCCATAAAGAAATTGTTATGAAAAGCACGGATTTATGCATTATACTCACTATGAATATCCGTTGCCCTAGAAAGACCAGAGACGTTGGGTAGAAAAACCCTTATATTGTTAAGTGTCCATGTTGGACTAGAAGCTCTGGATAGAAGGACTAGAGGCAATGGGATAGAAATTTCATAAAATTTCTAAGTGTTTAAGTGGCACCAGAAGCTCTGGTTAGAAGTACCAGAGGCAATGGGATAGAAATCCCATAAAGCTATAAAGTGTGTATGTGGTACTAGAAGCATTGGTTAGAAGGACCAGAGGTAAAGGAATGGGAATTCCTTAGATTTATTTTTCATAAATACACCAGAAGCATTGTTGGGAAGGAAACAAGAGACCGATGGATAGGTTGCTTAGTATTTTTCTAAGTATGAAAATGGAACYAGAGGYTCTGGTCTTGTAACCAGAAGCTCTGGTAAGTGCGTTATGAGGAACCAGAGGATCGATGGACGAAAATTCCATAATTATTTTAAGTGTAGATGTTGAACCAGCGGATGATAAATTAGGATTCCATTGACTTGCCAGAGGACCGATGGATGAGAAATCTTTTGCTAAGGATTTTAGTTGAACCAGAAGCTCTGGTCATGAAACCAGAGACTCTGGTAGCACAACCAGAGGCTTTATATTTTGAGAGTCTAGTTTGATTTCCACTCTTAGCCTTGTTTAGAAGTTTTGGCTGTATCTCTAAGCATTTATAGATGACGCATTTAGTAATTAAGATTATTAATGTCGCAGATCACTATGGCGTCATCCGATTCTAGTGAATACTCAGTCGATGAATCCGGCTACGTGGTTGGCCACTCTAGAAGGAACTTAGCCCATGATGAAGAGATAGATCCGTATGAGAAGGGCACTGCAACCAGTGGAACATCTGCCTCTTCACCAGCATCTTTCTTACCCCAATCAGAGCCAGCACCCGACGTTCCACCACGAACCTATAATGGCTCAAGTATCAGAGTCACGCCAAGGAAGAGCATTCCCCTGCCTTGACGAGTGACATTTGAGAATTCCTCTAGAGTAAGAGGAGAGCCATCACGACCACCGCAGGGGCACATGCTATCCCAAATAGTGACTGGAGTGCTTGCATCCTATGCCCAGGGTATGAACTCGGCTGAACGAGAATGAGTGCAGAGAATTGCATCAGATACGCAAATGCACCAGACCCGGCTGAGATACCACCACCACATCCTAAACAACCTGTCCGATGTGATGGAAGCACACCACCAGAGCATAATAAGGAACACGGATGCTGCTGTCGCAGCCAGGCGGGAAATTATGAAGTTGTATAGATGGTTGGTAGTTTGTGGGATGATGGTATTGATGTTGGGAATAGCGATAGGATGGATGTTATTCTAGGATAAAAGTTAGGGGTAGAATACCCACTCTTTTTCTTAGACATGTGAGGTTTTGTTTTTGTGATTATAATCATCTACAAATGCATGACATCTTTTTTAGAAGAGCTCATTTATGACAAGCCTTAATGTGTATGAATTTAAGCTATGTGGTTACATAAATGCTTGAATGTCTCTCCATGAGATGAATGCCCCTTACATCATATTGAATAACTGGAAGATATCGTCATAGTATTGCTATATTAATGATGAACTCCCTTCTGATTTAGGCCATAGAAAATGCCACCAAGAAGAGAGAATCCCGAAGTTGCACGACTTGTGTCAGAGCAACTATTGGCCGCATTACCCAACATTGTCAGTCAAGTGGTGGCAGGGCTTAATGCGAACCAATCATCAAACCCTGAGCCTAGACCACCCAGAGAATGCACTTACAAGTCCTTCAGATCCTGTAATCCAAAAGAATTCCATGGGACTGAAGGGGCTGTAGGATTACTGACATGGATAGAGAGTATGGAATCCGTCTTCCATATTAGCAAGTGCTATGAAACAAATAAAAAGGAATATGCAGATTGTTTGTTGCAAGGAAGGGCACTCACCTGGTGGAATGCATTGGTACAGGCCAGAGGTCGAGAAGTGGCTAATCAACTTCCATGGGAGGAGTTTAAGAAACTCCTCAAGGCCGAATACTGCCCCAGAAGCGAACTCCATAAGCTAGAAATGGAGTTATGGAATCACGAAATGAAAGGGGATGATGTAGCTGCGTATACGGCTCGATTCCATGAGTTGGAAAATCTAGTGCCACACCTAGTGACACCAGAGGAAGTTTGCATTGAGAGGTATATTTGGGGGTTGTCACCAGAAATTAGGGGAAACATCACCTCGACCAACCCGAAGACCCTTAAAGAAGCCATCGATATTGCCACCAAACTCACGAATAACACGGTTCGTTCAGGAGAATTCGCCAAGGGGAAAAGAAAGGTGGATGAGTATGGAAATCGAAGACCTGGGGGAAAACATGACAAGAATAGGAGAACGATAGGAAATTTCGGAGCACAGACTCAGACGGTGAATCAAAGAGACAAGGCCAAGTGCAATAGATGCAAATACCCGCACTGGGGAAACTGCATCACTTGTCAAAGGTGCCATCTCAGGGGTCATACAACAAAGGATTGCCGAAAACGATTGTGCTTCGATTGCGGAAGTCCATATCACATGAGGAACGTTTACCCGAAAAGGAAACAAGGACCCAATGCAGGCCAAGCCCGAACGATTAGTCAAGGGAACCCAGAGAGTCAGACACGGGGCAGAGCGTTTGAAATCAGGGCCAAAGAAGCTAGAGATGATCCCAATGTGGTCTCAGGTACGTTCCTTTTGAATAATGAATTCGTGTCAGTTCTATTTGATTCGGGAGCGGATAGAAGTTTTGTATCCCTGGATTTTAAGCAAACGATTAACCTAAAATCCCAGAGGCTGAAAGAAGCTTATGTTGTTGAGCTTGCCAATGGCCAAGAATTTAGGGCTAGAAATATAATCAAGGATTGTACACTAAGGTTAGCCAATAAGGATTTTAGCATAGACCTTATTCCTATCGGGTTAGGAAGCTTCGACATAGTTGTAGGCATGGATTGGCTATCCAAAAATCGAGCTGAAATTGTCTGTAAAAAAAAGGTTATCCGGATTCCTCAAGAGGGAAATGACCCAATAGAGATTCAAAGAGATACGTCGGATCGAAAAACTAAGATAGTATCTTGCACAAAAATGCGGAGGTACTTGAGGAAGAAGTATATTGCATTCTTGGCACATGTTATTGATAGGAAGGGCAAGGAAGAAGATATCGGCGAGGTCCCTGTAGTTCGGGAGTTTCCCGATGTATTTCCCAAGGATTTATCAGGGTTACCCCTACAAAGACAAGTCGAATTCGGTATCGACTTGATCCCTGGGGCTGCCCCAGTGGCAAAGGAACCATATCGTCTGGCACCTGCGGAGATGCAGGAAATGTCAAAACAACTCCAGGAGTTGTTAGACATGGGATTTATAAAACCAAGTTACTCACCATGGGGTGCGCCGTTCTATTTGTCAAAAAGAAAGATGGGTCAATGCGAATGTGCATTGATTATAGGGAACTTAATAAGTTGACCATCAAGAATAGATACCCCCTTCCTCGAATCGATGACCTGTTCGATCAACTCCAAGGTGCAATATACTTTTCCAAGATTGACCTACGGTCTGGATATTACCAAGTAAGAGTGCGGAAAGAGGACATTGCCAAAACAGCATTCAGAACCCGATACGGTCACTACGAGTTTATGGTTATGCCATTTGGGCTAACCAATGCACCAGCCGTCTTTATGAATTTAATGAATAGAGTCTGCAGACCCTACTTGGATAAATTCGTAATTGTTTTCGTAGATGATATACTGATTTATTCTCCAGGTAAGGCGGATCATGAACAACACCTGAGGTTAATATTGGAGCTACTCCGGGGGCCAGAAATTGTACGCAAAATTTTCCAAGTGTGAATTTTGGATTCCGGAAGTACAATTTCTTGGGCACATAGTTAATGAAAGAGGGATTCAGGTGGATCCTGCCAAGGTCGAGGCCATTAAGAATTGGAAGGCCCCAAGAATCCCATCAGAGATTCGACATTTTCTTGGTTTGGCAGGCTATTATCGAAGATTCATTGCAAATTTCTCAAAAATTGTGCAACCACTCACTGCCTTAACCCAGAAGGAAAAAAAGTTTGTTTGGAGTGAGAAACAGGAAGAAGCGTTTGAGACTCTTAAGCAGAGGCTATGTCATGCACCGATCTTAGCCCTACCTGAGGGATCGGAAAATTTTGTGGTCTACTGTGATGCATTGCATCAAGGCTTAGGATGCGTGGTAATGCAAAAAGACAAAGTCATTGCGTATGCCTCAAGGCAACTCAAAGTGCATGAAAAGAATTACACTACGCATGACCTCGAGTTGGGGGCAGTGGTGTTCGTGCTTAAAATCTGGAGGCACTATCTTTACGGCACCAAATGCATCGTTTTCACTGATCATAAAAGCCTTCAACATATTCTGAATCAAAAGATGTTGAACATGAGGCAACGGATGTGGGTCAAACTTCTCAACTATTATGATTGTGAAATAAAGTATCACCCAGGAAAAGCTAACGTGGTAGCCAACGCCTTAAGCCGGAAGGAAAGGGTGAAACCGTCAAGGGTACGAGCCATGGGAATGTTGGTTCAAACGAACCTAAAAACGCAAATTCTCAAAGCTCAACATGAGGCGTTGAAATCAGAGTATCTGAAGAATGAGACCCTGCATCACTTAGAGAAGGAATTCGAAACCTGAGCGGATGGAGTGCGTTACTTCAAGGATAGAGTTTGGATACCAAGGAGCGACAGCCTCTGGTCTACAATTATGGAGGAAGCCCATCGTTCCAAATATTCGATTCACCCAGGATCCGATAAGATGTACAAAGGGATAAGAGAATATTACTGGTGGCCAGGAATGAAAAGAGACGTTGCCTTGTACGTAAGTCGGTGTATGACCAGTGCAAGAGTAAAAGCTGAACATCAGAAACCATCTGGTCTTATTCAGAAACCAGAGATTCCCCAATGGAAATGGGATCAGATATCAATGGATTTCGTTACAAAGTTACCAAGAACAAGGAAGGGATATGACTCAGTTTGGGTCATAGTGGATCGACTTACGAAATCCGTGCACTTTTTACCTATTCGAGAAGATTTCAGTACAGAAAGGCTGACGCAATTATATGTCAATGAGATTGTGTCGTGGCATGGAGTACCTGTTTCTATCATCTCAGATAGTGACAGTCGCTTTACTTCCAGGTTATGGCAATCGATTCAAAGGGCATTAGGCACGAGATTGGATTTAAGCACTTCATATCATCCTCAAACGGATGGACAAACGAAGAGGATAATTCAAACACTAGAGGATATGTTGCGAGCCTGTGTGATAGACTTCGGAGGTTGTTGGGATATCCATCTGCCATTGGTCGAATTTTCCTACAATAATAGCTATCACACCAGTATCCAATGTGCACCTTTTGAAGCCTTGTATGGACGAAAATGTAGATCCCCACTCAGTTGGCAGGAAATTGGCGATAGRCAACTGACCAGGCCTGACATTATCTAGGAGACAACCGACAAAATCGCAATCATCCAAGAAAAACTTAAAGCTGCAAGGGATCGTYAGAWGAGCTATGCCRATAAYYGAAGGAAACCCTTGGAATTTCAAGTGGGTGATAAAGTCCTTTTAAAAGTATCACCGTGGAAAGGGGTTGTGCGCTTTGGAAAGAAATGAAAGCTTAGTCCAAGGTATGTCGGTCCATTCGAAATACTCGAAAGAGTAGGACCAGTTGCATACAAACTCAACTTACCCCCGAAGCTTAGTGCCATCCATGATACATTTCATGTGTCGAATCTTAAGAAGTGTTTAGCCGACAAGTTTTTAGTTCTACCTCTGGAAGATATTCAAATTAATGAACGACTACGTTTCATTGAGGAACCGATCGAAATCCTCGACCATAAGGTTAAGCAGTTGAGGCACAACAAAATCCCAATTGTAAAAGTTCATTAGACATCGCGGCATGGACCAGAATATATGTGGGAAAGAGAAGATTCCATGAGAAGCAAGTATCCACATTTGTTCCCTAACAAGCCTTGATTTGGAGTAGACAAATAAATTT
>NW_020200695.1:114436-115814 GCF_001531365.2 Cynara cardunculus var. scolymus | reverse complement strand
TTTATGCATTAAAATGTTTTATGCATGTTAAAACCTGTGAGCTCACCAACTCTTTGTAGTTGATTCGTTTTATGTTTCATGCTTTTCAGGAAGCAAGTAAGATACGTTGTACTATGGGAGCATACTCGTGGCAAAGCTGATTTAGTTCGAGTCGGAAGTTTTGTAAATAAAGGGTTTATAAAAAGTTTTGGTTATGTTATTAAACTAGTTTTATTTTGTAAAACTTAAAGGTGTTATTTATTAATTGTTGCTGTGACATGCTTGACTGTTGCATCTCGCGTTTCCGCTTTAGCGGGGTGTGACAATTATTTATATGGGCTGAAGCAGTAGCGACTGCTTGTTTTACCCAGAACCGCTCTCTTGTAAATAAAAGGTTTGGTAAAACTCCGTATGAAATAATAAATAAAAGAATACCTAATATCAAATTCTTCCGAGTTTTTGGTTGTAGGTGTTTCATATTAAATGACAAAGAGGATAGAGGGAAGTTCGCTGCTAAAGCTGATGAAGCAGTCTTTGTTGGCTACTTAAAGACATCTGCCGCATATAGGGTCTACAATAAACGGACCAAAATCATCAATGAAAGTGTAAACATATCCTTTGATGAAGTCATTGAAGTGGCTTCTGAACAATTCAGTTCAGGACCCTGTCTGATAATTAACACTTTGCGGAAAGCTGATCAACATGAGTCTTCTAATTCTGATAAAGCTGATTTAGATTCTTTATTTGAGAATTTCTAAGAAGAATATTTTGAAAATAAATCTAATCAGTCAAATGTTTTGTCTAGGGAAAATTCAAGTGAACAACAGTTATCTGGTCCATCTCCCGATGTGCAAGTAACTGAAACAGAAGAGGAAACAGAAGTAGTGAATAAAGAAATAGATATGGATGATCTGAATAATTCCGTTCAGTGTGAAGAGGGTGAAAATTCTGGAGTGCAAGAGGTATCAGTTGAACAAGATGATAATAATTCATCTCAACCAGATATTCAACCTATTCAAGTTCCTAATATTGAACCTTCAACTGAACCAGTTCCTTTAAAATCCCCAAATACCTACACTAATAAAAATTTAGACCAAAGCTCCTATATTCCCCTACCTCATAGCAAGAAGTGGACCCGAATCACCCAATACATCAAGTAATTGGTGATCCATCAACACATATTCGTACACGGTCTGCGACGGCTAATGAATGTCTTTATTCCACGTTCTTGAGTAGTATTGAGCCGACTAAGGTTTCCAAAGCCTTAGCTGATCCGGATTGGATTTTAGCAATGCAAGAAGAGTTGAACCAGTTCGAAGCACTGAAAGTCTGGAGATTGGTACCTTGTCCCAACAACAAGACGATTATCGGTACTAAATGGGTATTCAAAAATAAAAAG